>NC_048918.1:3262680-3332682 GCF_011077185.1 Oxyura jamaicensis | reverse complement strand
TCCAGGAGCCCTTCTGCAACAGCAGCTCTTGGACTAATTGGGATTTCTCCCCTGGCACTACACAGGCTGACTGGCTGAAGAAGAACAACTATGCAGGTGCTATGGTTTGGGCCATTGATCTGGATGACTTCACTGGCTCTTTCTGCAAACAGGGCAAATATCCCCTGATCAACACCCTGAAGAATGCTCTTGGCCTGCAAAGCAGCAGTGAGTAACTTGAGAAGCGTGGCCTTCTGGAAGAGGACCCTGTTGCTCACAGCTGATGCAGGTCTTCAGCGGCCCGAGAACTTTTATTTCTAGGGACTTGGGGGATAACAATTTTATAGAGATTGCCCTGGGAACATACATTCACTCTGCATCCACTAGGATAAACTGAGATTGTAACTGGCACCTGGGTTGACATTTTTCAAAGTGTGAACCCAGCCAGATTTGGGGGCACAAAGGTTAATGGCTGTTCTGCTGACGCCACTCCAAAAGGGACTGTGGTGGAAGGGGAGTGCTGAGAGACACAAAGATAAGCCCTGTCCTGCTTTTATTTCAGCCTGTGTGCCCCCAGCTCAACCCAATCCTCCTGTGACAGCAGCTCCCAGTACTACAAGTGGAAGTGGAAGTGGAAGTGAGAGTGGGAGCGGGAGCTCGGGAAGCAATACTGGTGGCACTGGTGGGAGTGGATTCTGTGCTGGCAAGGCCAATGGCATCTATGCAGATCCGACCAACAAGAGCAAGTTCTACAACTGCAACAACGGTGAAACCTACGAGCAGAGCTGCCAGGCTGGTCTGGTCTTTGATGCCAGCTGCTCCTGCTGCAACTGGGCATGAAGACTCCAGGTTGAGCACAGCAGACAGAGCCCTTGGGTCTAATCCTGTGGAATAACAATGATTAAATAAAGTGTTTTGCAAAAGGAGCAATCTGCACTGCTTGAACTCATATCACTCTTAATATTTTGATGCTCCCTGCTTCTCTCTGTATTTCGATTTGTGCTCCTTGAAGGCCTGATTACACAAGGTGGACTTAATTCCAGTATGACTTTTTCCAGGAGTTTCTTGCTGTTTTACCATGACAGACAGGCACAGGGAAAAAGACAGGGAGCAGACGACAGGGCAGATCAGGCTGTTCCATGAGAGAACATGGAGAGGAAGATCCTGACAGCACAACCTATATGCCTACTGCTTCCCCCACTGACTTTGTGCAAACAGCAGCTCCTGGGAGCAGGAGCGAGCACAGTGCAGCCCACCAGGCTTTTATCAAACCTCCTCTTTTTCATGCATCCTTCAGGCGCAGCCATTGCCTGTGTTCCCTCCAGCAGGCCTCCCCGTGTCTATAGCAACTGCAGTACACAGACATCCTGACCAGCCTGATTGGAGGCATGGATGCACAGAGGGAGCCCGGAGGTGAGCCCTGCAGGCACAAGGGTCTGTGGCACGAGGGCTTTGTCTCTCCAGTGGCACCAGGCTTCCCCAGCAATCTTCTCCACAACCTGCTGCTAGGCACCTCTTTGCTCAGGCTGGGGAAAAAGAAGCCTTTGTGGCAGCAGGGAACATCCAAAGGGATGTGTCCCCCTCAGAGATATCCAGGGGCTGTGAAAATTCCCAGCTGAGTGATAAGGGGACAGCTGGCCTCAGGGAGCAGCGGATACTTGAGAAGGAAGAAAAGCAGCAGGTGGTCATCTCCAGGTGGCTGAATCACACTGTTGGCATTTCCCTCTCCTGGTCTCATAGATGCGCAGAAGAGAATCTCATTTGGATCCTGTCAAGAGCGGAAAACATTCCCTCTCCACCATGCCCCAGACAGGCTGGGGATCCAGCTAGGAGACATCAAGGGAAACCCCTTCCTTGGGCCAGGCTGTTACCAGAGTCAAGAGGTAAGTTGTCTGACTTTTATTCTCAGAGCTTTTTCTTCACAGAAGACACACATTATAAGAAAATTAGCACTATAGCCATCCAGACACAGAGTACCCCATGCCTGCCCTGCAAAGCCATTGTATAAGGTTTACACATATACCCTGAAAAATAAATTCCCCTTCTGGAAAAGTTACCTTCCAAATGTACTAGTCCTCAAAGATCCAGCTGTCCTAGCACTCTACATTAGTGAGAAATTAGAAGAATGACATCTGCTGCTCAGGTACTTCTCCCATTCCCCTGATGCAAATGGTGTCTTAAAAATGTTAGTAAGATATTTTTACTTTTGAACCACAGGCAAGCAGCCTCAGATACTCGTGGGGAAAAAAAACACTGAGCACAAAAGGCTATGTGATAGGAGCAAGAACAGCCCAGCGATTCATATCAGAGCCACAGGTAAGAAAAGCACATTTCAGAAAGGCAGAGCTGCAGCTTTACAAGACGTTTTAGGCTATCCTACCACAGACCATCACTTGTAATCATGTGTACTGGGGTTGCCTCCAGCTTAAAATAATGGTAGTCATAGATCTCCCTACAGATAACCTAGTGGCAAGCGTTGAGCCTGGGAGCTCTGGCAACACTGACCTTTGTATGTGCAAGTTCCTTTGTATCTGTCACACACACACAGAGGTGTACATATTGAGGCAAAATCAGGGATGGAACTCAGCTGTACTACCTGAACAAATCCAATATGTTTTCTGGCCCGGCTTCTGTAGAATAACACCATATCAGGCAAGATGTCACAGAATATACTGGGTAAATATCAGAGAATGCAGATTTGAACTGTTCTGATTTCTTTATGCTATCAGAGTAGCCAAGGCATGCATTGAACAGCAGGTCTGCAATGCCCAGCTGGCTGGCTTTAAATGCTGCTCAGAGCATTTAGGAATAACTTGCAGAACAAAATCTTCTGTATTGAAATTTCTTTCTCTTACAGACTGTGACTCCCGGCCCCGGAACGTACCAGTCATTCTGGAATAAAGACAGAAAATGCCAGCCTGCCCATGCTCCATTTTCCACTAAGACATCACGATTTCCAGATAAGCCTTCAGATAAAGAACTTTTCCCCGGGTAATATAATTCATTTTCTTACACTTCTAATAATAATCAGGAAGACTAGAGGAGAAAAATACTAGGACACAAAGGGGAAATAGGTAACTGAGTTCCCAATAATGCTTTTTTATCTTCAAAATCTCCTTTGCTTTAGTCTTTAAACTAGCATGAAGACTACAAGACCACAACAGGCATTTCTCCCTTGGGTCAAAGCAGGGCTGGTAATTTTCCATATTACATCATGCAGGTCCAGAAATGAGATATTATGTCCCTATCTTCTTTAGACCCGGAACTTATGACACAGACAAGCAGTTACACAAGAAGATCACTTGGCCGATGAGGTTTGGGTCTCCAGACTGGTCTTTAGTGCCAATGCCAGCAAAGAGGATGCTAAAAACAGAGGTACAGAAGGTACGGACAGAAATGTTATTCCCGGCTCAGTGCTTCCAACAAAGGAAATCAGATGATTACTTAAACACATTTGCACTATCTCTTGTCATCCTTTCCTTTCTGGCCTGCTGGGTATGTAGCTGAACTACCCAGGGGAACGAGATAGAAAGTGTTTTTTTTTTTTTTTTTTTTTTTTTTTTTTTCTGTCAGAAAATGACAGATTGCAAAAAAACAGCAACACTAAGTAGTTTGCTCTAGAAGTGAGTCTCCAGCCACAAAGTGAGAGAATCAGAGGACAGACTTCTCTGCACAGCTCTGCTGAAAAGCAAACATTTCCAGTGTGAAAACATGGGCTAAGGGACAAGAAAACCACCTGGAAAACCAGCTCGCAGTTCTCAGCACCACCTCATGTCTTCCTTTTCTGCAGCAATCGTCATTGCTAATATCTAACAGCTACTAGTTTTCTTTCAGCTGATGGCGGACAGAGAATTCATCAAGCATCGGAACCGCGTGGCATACCTGAGTTTGTATGAGAGCTGAGCCGAGGAGCAGCCACGTTACATCCAGCAGCGCCCTCAGCCCGCTCTGAGCTCCCAACCTGCTCGTGGAGATGTTCACCTGCTCTACCCTGCCTCCGCAATAAAACCTGCTCAAAAAGAGGCATTTCTTGTTGCTAATTGTGCTTACTTTGTGCGGTGCCTGGTCTCTCCTGCCCCTGAGGGTGTTTGGTACCGTTGGTGCTGGTGCTCAGCATCCCTCGGCCCTGCCTCCCTCCGCCCTTGGCCCAGGCAGCAGCCATCTTCTGCAGGTCGCAATGTAAACACCCCATGGAGCCACCTGCCCTAACATGGCCTCCCCTGCCACAAGGGGCTTTTACCCCCAAACCCAGCCCTTACTGGCACCAGAGAGGAACAAAATTAACTTCTCTCAGCTGCCACCTGCCTTCCCCAGCCTCCTCGCCACCATCTCCTCCTCTCCAGGCTGCGCAGAGGGGTTTCCCACCTGCGGATCTCCCTCTGGCTGAACAAAGCTCCACAGCCTGAAGAGAGCTGAGAAACGTGGGGTCGTATGTGGTACAGCCACCACAGCAACTGTATTAAACTAGCAGACAGTAAACATCCTGGGTACAGAGTGCTGTGCTGAGAACAGCCAGACCAGGTGGCCTGTGAGAGGTACTTGTGCGTGACCAGCATCATCCCTACGGACGTAAGAAGTTGTTCTCGAGCAACCAACATGCTGCTAGTTAAGAATCTGTCCACAAAAATAAATTTAGTCTGAAACAGGAAGGTCCTGGTGTTTATCCTCAGGTGTCTTGGTAATGTACAACTCTGACTGAAGGATTTCTATAAATATTTGCAACCTACCTTCACACACGTGCTGATCAGACTTGATTCAATCTCAGGGGAAAACTGAGAACTCACAATATTTGTACTCGATATAACTACCAATCACAATGCAGGCTTTCGAATTTTCTGGGTCTGTTTAGCTGTGCCTGCAGCAATTTCACCTGTAGTCCAATTTTGACTGTAAAAACAAAACCTTTTCTTCCAATTTCCCACTTTCGGTCTTCAAGTGCTCTTGCATACGCAGTGCAACAGCTGCTCAAGGCCTTTCTTCTTGATACACGTTGGCCCCTTCCCTCACAACCACAAGAGGATGCTTTGTAGTTGCAGCTGGCAAAATGGGATGTTGTTGTTGATTCTCAATTGCCCCTTTTGGTGCAATCTCTCGAAGGTGGGGTTGCGACTCACTGGAAATTGTACTGTCCTAAGACCTGTATTTTATGTCTCCGTTTCCAGCTCCACTATTGTATTCATGGCTGATACTGCATACTTCACCTCTATTTCACTTTATTTTATAATCAAGGGAAAAATACATGTGTAAGAGACAGATGTAAAAGCAACTAAAAAGCACCTGTGATTTTGTGGTCTTTTTCAACCATGTTCCACCTGCAGCTGGGGAAACCTTCTTATAAAACTTGCAAAACTGATGCTATTTCAAAAGGTACCTTGTCCTCACTGAACATATTTGTAATGAACCAGAGTTTTTGTTGGAAAATTCCCAAACTTCTCAGTAATCAAGTGTTATTGTAGCAAAAGGAAGAGATACAGAAGGAAGAACAAGACCTACCACTTGGTGACAATGTCAGCAGACCTCTGTGAACACACACTCAGGCTCCATTCCGGTGTTTTTCCACTCTTTCTGAAACTTTAAGGACTCGGTCAGTTTTGTAGAAGATAAATTTTCTTTTATTATGATCATAAAAATTACTATTTTCATTCTGCTTTTTCCCCTACCCAGCGAGGGATTTTGTCATTATGAAAAACGCCTAATCCAAGTAAAAAAAGATATAAATTTTTATATATACACATATATATATATATATACAATATCTTTGTACATTTTTTATTCTGTACGACCAAGGCACCAGCAAAAGTGGCAGTGGCACATGCAGGACTTTTTTTTGCTAGATACTATTTCAGATTGTTTGGCAGGAACACTTCTATTCTCACTGAAAGAATTCCTCCTTGTCTTCCTGGTCCCTGGGTGATGGGGGAAGGGGGATGTCTTCACTGAACGGTGGTGAACATGTACACACAACACAACTCTGATCTTCCCAGTGACTGCGAAAGACTTCCTGCACTCTGATACTACTCCAGGAAGCAATTAACTGTCTGGTAATCTGTAGCAGCCAGTCTTTACTGCCTCTCTCAGCACCACAGAAGTGCAATCTTGACAGAAGTGCAATCTTGACTACTGCTTAAAGCAATCTTCCCTTCCGAACAGACTTGCATGAAGGAGAAAAAGCTGATGGATAGTATGGACTGCAGAATCCACATCATTTCATCATGCGTGGGGGACTGGATCAAACAACAGAAGTCTTTTGTCAAAGGAATTCAACCCATATTTTCCCTAAGTAAAGGCTGAATGAAAATTAAAAGAAAGGCCTCCAGAACTGGATAACAATTACAACACTCCCACCAGCAGTTATTTTCACTTCTGCAATAAAGGCTCTTCTCTGGGGAAAAAAAAAAGAAAAAAAAAAGAGCAACTTCTGTTGATAAAAGCTCATATCCGAGAAGTGACACGATTAAAAAGTGTGATCAATAGCATGGCCCTGCAGACTGTAATCAATACAGCTTTATTCCATATTCCAAGTTTTTCAGCAAGCATCTTCCAAAACAGCTGGTGGAGGCATGAACTCTCAAAGGACTTGTGCTGTGTTGAAACTAACAATAGAACTGAAAAATAGCCTGAAGCAGCTGTTACATCTTGCTATTCATACTGCTAGAAAATAATCTCAAAGCAGAGCAGGGTAAACACCACACTTAGCGCTTTTAAGTTAGAAGTGCAGCTGCAGTCAGAAAAGTGAGAATAAAATGCCATCTTAGCTCGCTATTTACACTTCACTCTCTTACCAGCACATCAGATGCCTTTTGTTTATAAAAGAAGTCTGTTTGCTTTTACCTGCCAACAACCCAAAGAAAGAAACCTCTCTGGGATTTTTCTGTCTCCTAATTCATGCTCCTTAGATTATAAGGCCAGACAGGGTTGATTGCAGAAGTTTCTCTTCTAGCCTGTGAGACAGCCAGAAATGAATTATGCCTTTGTGTTCTGTAGAGCCTGCTGGGAAGCACTGTGCTGCAAGAACCTTTGTGTCCCTTGCCTCTTCAGAGAGCAAATCTCTCCGACAGTGAGACAAAGCAAAGTAAACGAGACAATTCCCATCTGTAACCTGGTGGCCTTCACCGCTTTTAAGGCAATTGACCATTGACCATTCCAAGTCAGCAGGACAGCGGAGGGGAAAGAGGGAGCACTGCAAACCATGATGAGAGTGTAGTTCGCTAGGCAGACAGAGATCATTCCTCTGCTTCTGCCACTCCATGGGATTGCCTCTCCTGTCTTGCTCCGTGATGCCTCTCACCCGCAGCAGCAGAGGTGACCCCCAGAACAGTCAGAGAACTGGGCTCCTTTTTATTTTAGCAGCCAGCTGACTACGGTTCACTTCTTTCTGCGAATCTTGGGCTTTTTCACTGGCCGGAGGTAAGGATTGTCTATCATGTTCTCTTCCCCATTCCGGCTGCCAGACAGGGAGGTGTTCTGCTGTAACACTGAAGCGTTCTCTTTTTCAGGTCCTGAATCATCCTGGCATATTAAAAAAAAAAAAAAGAGAAAAAAAAGGCATAAACGATGAAAGTTACGGTAAACAAGGCTTAGAAGTTAAAACCACACAACCTATGGGCAAAACATAAAAGATAGTCAAGATAAACAGCAGCACTCAAAGAGCTGCATCAAAGGTGAGGGAGGACTCCTGATTTTTAATACAAACAAATCCCCTTTGAGAACAGCACGGGATCTTGGGGCAATCTGTCTGCTCTGACACAGAAGTGAAGGTTGCACTGAAAGCTCATTACACCACATTAGATAACCTCATTATACATTGCACCCTGCAAAAAGTCAGAGAACCGTGGCAATGTTAGTCATTTACATCCGGTAAAACACAACCCACTTTACCATTTTCCACCCACTCTGCCCAGCTGCAAGGAAGACAGACAAAGAACGAGGTTTCGTATGTTTACGAAAGTCAGGCCCGAGAGACCTCGATCTCTGAAGGTGGGCATACCGTGCTCATATGCAGGGGAAGGTTCTCTGTGTCTGTCTGGTCGTCTTGTTCAGATGAATCTGTTTCTTCCATTTGTTGCATTTCCAGCTCGGAGGGGAGAAGAGCTGTCAGGTAGGGTACAGTGAAAGGCCTGGCAGCAATCACTGGGGAAGAGGACACAGTCAGCAGGGTGGGAGCAGGCTCCTCAACGCAAGAGATCACAAAGTAAACCAGTTGCATTGACAATAAACACTTTCATTGGTTCTGGTTTTGAACAGAAGAGTCACAGACTATAAAAGTTCAATCATCTCACTGGCATCACTCAGTCCCCCTAAGATAACACCAGCATCTGTGCTCCCAGGCTTGGGAAGGTGGGAATTCTTATCACTGCTTTGCAGGCAGAGAAACATTCCAACCTCCACTGCCTTGCACAGAAACGTGTAAGAGAAGAAATAACTTGTGCAAGTTACAGAGGGTCGGACAGGACTGGAGAGGAGCTATCAGCCAAGGCCTTCTCTGCCATCAGAAGAAAAGGAGTCTTTGTTTAGAGTGGAAGCCTACCACTTGGTTTCATTATGAACCCATGGTTTTTATCCCTGTTTAAAATAGGAAATTTATCATTTCCCTCCCTTTCAGTGTCTCAGGAGGCTAAACACAACGTAACCCTTCAGTGCTCACCCCCTGCAGTAACAAGAACTCTACTGGCACGTATGCTCTGTTAGACAGCTGTCATTTACAGCACAACATTTCTGAGATAACTCACATGGGAACGTGCTAACGTCATCTTTGAAGAGACTCTGTGTTTCTCCCGTCTTAGCCATGAAGCGTGTGAGAGCTCTTTCCACATCACGCCTTTGAGATGCTGCCTTTTCCCGTAGGACTTGGTAATCAGATACCGGCTCTCGGTATGTCTGTGGAGCAGGGAGGAAAAAAAACACAGTTACTAGATGCAGTGCGGACAGCTGAAGTTCAAGACACTACTAGGAGGTAGGTGCTACAGACAAGCATTGACTTTCAACATGTACAGATTTTCAGAGAGCTACAGATGTCAGCCAGCCAGAAATCTACAGCAAGGACAACTCGCAAACAACAAGCGAGGTACCGAGCCAGAAGAAACAACATTCTGGATCAACACTGCAATACAAATATGTATCCTCCTTTCCTGGTGTTGTTGGCTTCAGACAGACCCTAAATGGCACAGAAGACTCACTCACTGGTGTCTTGATGTAGGTGTGAGGATCTGGAAACTCAGGAAAATGGCCAGGGATGTGGGATGGATGCGGCTTGTTCTGTCCAGCTGTCAGGGCTTTGGGAGTCACGGGCTGGTTTGTCACAGGAGCTACAGTTAAAAATAAAGAACCACACACACACAGATCAGCCAGCAGCATTCTGCCAAGTGACAGGCACACAGAAGTGCTAGCCTGTACCATGCTGCAACCCAGGTCTCCAGGTCCTACAGCAGGGATACAGCATATCCCATGAGCAATAGTTTCAGGATGCGTTTAGCATCCCAGAAGAATTCCTTGACCCCTGTCTCCTACACAAGGAGAACAAAACCTCACGTGAAGTGAGGATGCTGGAGCTAAGGCAGCTGATCTGGCAGAGGACACCCGTCCTTCGCCTATTACGTGGTCGTTACAGGATCCGTAACACAAACTGCATGCCCAGGAGCACTGGGCTGCATCGTCCATCAGAAAAGCAGAAGCTCTCTGGATGCCAGCAGCCAGAAATGCCAAATGATTTCCTGCAGAAGACAAGAATGGATTTCTCACGTACGGGCAGTGATGACCATCCTCTGGGAGCGCTTTGCATATGCAGGAAGCGTTTCAACATTGAACCCTGAAATACAAAAGAAGAGGAAACAGAAATCACACCAAGGGTTTATGCTGACAAAAATCCCTCCTCCTAGGCTTCTCCACAATTTTGCCACAGTCTCCGAAGTACACAAGAAAGAAAATCATGCGCTCTGGATGCATTCATGCTGCATCAACAACAGCGACATCCAAGCACCTGCACGAGGCCTAGAAGAGCGGGCACCACGCAAGCACCAGAAACATCTGGAACAGATTTTCCTGCCAGCACATCACACCCAAATCTCCTGCAACGCACGCAGCTGGAATCGGTGGGACGAGTCAACTACTCACCCATTTCCACTAAAGTAACCACTATATCGGAGAGCGTAGGCTGGGTTCTGGCTGTGTGTTCACAGTAAGACTTGGCGCTCCTTCCAATTTCAGAAATATCTGGGGGAAAGAAAACACACTGCGTCGTCAGTTCAGGCAGAGCCCACACGCGTGTCACCCAACCCTGGCAGTCAGCCCAAAATCTGGATTTTTAGCAAATCTAGCTAAGAAAAAAAACCAAACAACTCCCTATCTAGCATCTTCCAGCATGAATATTTAAAAGTAAAGGCGGGCCAAAGGATGGAGACACCGATGATCAGAAAGTCAGGTGTCTTCCGCAAGTGCAAAAGGCAAATCTGCAGCACCAGAATGAAAAGTACAAAACCTAAGCACCTCGATTTCAGAACGTGGTGTGACCTGACACTGGGGCACGTCACCCAGACAAGTAAGAGCAGAGCTGCCAAGCGCAGCGCTACTACTACAGCCTAGCGCTCACCAAACGCCTGGAACTTCGTTGCTTCTCTATTTATTCTGGCAGCATCTCTATACGCGGAGCTAATTAGGATACCTAATGCTCACTGGGTGTGATGGGCACTTCAGACAAACTGCTCACAGTCACGGAAGTCAGTGACTCC
The DNA here is from genome assembly GCF_011077185.1 of Oxyura jamaicensis. Lineage (NCBI taxonomy): Eukaryota > Metazoa > Chordata > Aves > Anseriformes > Anatidae > Oxyura > Oxyura jamaicensis. The sequence continues at coordinate 3,321,979 of NC_048918.1, read as the reverse complement.
ATGGCTGTGCTCTAGCCACCAGTCTGGCCTTCTGCTTTTGATACCATCATTAACATAAGCGAAATGAAAACAAAACAAAACAAAAATGCAACAAAGCAAAAAATCTGAAAGAGCAAAGGTAAATCTGGAAACCAAGAAACGAGCAGCTTCAGGGGACCAACGTGATTTGGCCCCAAGTCGCCCCCGGGATGCTCACAGCTCTGTAACATCTCCGTCAGCGTCTCCACCGCAGCCTTTTCAGCGCTCTCAAAGCCGGCTTCGGTGAGCAGGGAGCTGACCACCACCTGCAGGGTCCTCCTCCGAGCCAGGTAATAGTTATCCGCCGGTGTGGTTGCGTGCTTGCTGCCCGACCTCTGCGGACACAGACCCCTGCCTTGAGCCGAGAGCTCGGGGAAATGAAGCCCTGTTATAGCGAGCGGCCCCGCAGTGTCCTGCTTGCCCAGCCCCAGCTCTGCCCGGAGCTGCTCCCTGAACTACGCCGGTGAACGCAGCGCCGCAGGCACCCAGTGAGCCTGCCCTGCGCCCCCAGGCAGGACCACCTGCACGCTGCCAGCGCTCAGAATGGGCCCAGAGGTCCCCCACTGCATAGGTGCACATCCAGGTGTACACACTGCACGTGTGTGTGCATACACAGATATATGTGCATGTATGTACATCCTACACGTGTGTGCACACACATAGACGTGCATATATATCCACACTACACATGTGTGTGCATACACGCATATATGTGCATGTATGTACATCCTACACGTGTGTGTGTGCATACACACAGATATATGTGCATGTATGAACACACTGCACATGTGTGTGTGCATACACACATGTATATGTGCATGTATGTACATCCTCCACATGTATGTGCGCACACACACAGACACAGATACATGCACACATATAGACATGCATATACATAAACATCTCCACGTATATGCATATGTACACACTACACATGTAGATATGCATACACACATATAGCAATATGCTTATACATAAATATCTACATGTATGAGCATGTATATATACACACTATTATGTAATAATAATAGTTTATTATATTATTATATAATGACGTGCATGTATATGCACCCTAGACATGTATACATGCACACACATCCATATGGACACGCATACACATCTACACATATATGCAGATATTGACACTACAAATGTACACATGCATACACACGTGTGTACATCCACACATACAGATATATACAGACACATCCACATATACATCCACCTCCACACATACAGATATATACAGACACATACAGACACATCCATATGTACATCCACATCCACACACAGATTTATACAGACACATACAGACACATACAGACACATCCACATGTACATCCACATCCACACACATACAGATTTATACAGACATATACAGACATACACAGACATATACAGACATATACAGACACATCCACATGTACATCCACATCCACACACATACAGACATACACAGACATATACAGACATATATAGACACATCCACATGTACATCCACCTCCACACATATACAGATATATACAGACATATACAGACATACACAGACATATACAGATATATACAGATACATCCACATGTACATCCACATCCACACATACAGACATATACAGACATACACAGACACATACAGACACATCCACATGTACATCCACCTCCCCACATCCACACTACACATGCACATGTGCGCGCACACATCCAGACACACATATACACACAGACCCACACATGGGCGCATATGCACACACTACACATGCACATGTGCACACATATATACACCCACATCTGCACACACACACACGCTATACACGCACACACACATGCACGTACACCTCTGCACGCACTCATACACACTACACGTGTACGTTTGCACACACACACCCGCACTGTATGGATAGATACACACTACACACGTACATTTGCAAGCATCCATAGACATACATGACACACACACAGGCACACAGCCACGCACATCTGTATGTGCCTGCACATACACGCCAGACACGTCCATGTGCTCACGCAGCCCTGCACACGTGCACACACTTACACTAACCGCCCACACACGCCTGTACTCACACTCTCTCTGAGCGCGGCCCCTTTAAGAACCCCGCCCCCTGCTGGCCACGGCCCCGCCTCCCCCTCCTCCGCCCAATCAGAGCGCTCAAACTCGGGCCGATCACCACCCGCCGCCTAGCCCCGCCCCCTCCCTCCCCCCATCCAATCAGCGCCCCGCTCCCTTCTCCCCCCACCCCCCACCCCAAAGCCCCCCGGGCAAGGCCGCAGCCCCCGCGATCCCGCGAGCAGCCCGAGCCGCTGCCGTTCCCCCGGGTTCCCCCCTCCGGACACCGGCACGGCGTAGCCGAGCCCCGCCGTTACCGTGCTGGAACCTCCGGGTGCCGTGTCGGCCATCTTGCAGGTAAGGCGGCGCCGTGCGCATGCGCGAAAGGGCGGGGCGGTGGCGCGGGGCGCGCGCGGGGCATTGTGGGAGTTGTAGTGTGGCGGGGCAGCCCCTAGGGGAAGGCACAGGGTGGGTGGGGGGGGGGGCGGGTAAGGAAGGGGAAGGGAAGGGGAGGGGAAGGGGGCGGGGGCGTGAGGTGTAAACAGGGCTGCAATTAGGGCTGTAAATAGGGCTGCAATTAGGGCTGCAATTAGGGCTGCCATTAGGGCTGCCGATGGGGCTGCCACGCCGCCTGCCCCCGGCCGGGCGTCCTGATCTCCTTGGGGGCTGCGCCGCTGTTCGCCTGCTGGGGAAAAGAGCAGCGACAAAAAGAGCCAAATGGGTGAAAAAAACCAGCGAAATCGGTGAAGTAACAAGGCCGTCAGGGGGGCGAGGAGGAGGCTGGGCGGCTCGAAGGAAGCCCGCCCGCAGGAGGCAGCATCTCAGCCGGCGGTGCGGGCACCGTCCTCTCGGAGGCTGCCGGAGCCAACGTCCAAGGCGGAGCAGCCCCGCTCCAGAGGCTGGAAGGGCGAGGTAAGGGCGAGCGGAGGGGCCCTCGCGTCCTCGGGGACAGGCGGAGCCCCTGGCAGGAGGCTGCGGCTCTCTGAAGGCGTCGGGTGCGCCGCGAAGGGGCTGGAGCTGAGCGGGCTCTGGTTGCAGCTCTTGGTGTGAATTCCTGGGGTTTTGGGGCCTGCTGGGCCCCGTTGGGGTTCCTCAGCACCGACAGCGCTCCCTGCCCGGCTGGTTCGGAGCAGGGCAGGTGCTCTGCCCGTTAATACACTGGCAGGTGTAACACCGTGCTCGGAGGTGCTGAGCTCCTTGCGGCTCCCACCCGAGGGGCTCCCGGAGGTCTGGATGCCGGGGAGTAAGCTGACGTGCCGCACGGGGCCAAAAGAGGGGGAAACGTGACAGCGTAACGCTGGTAAACCAGAACTTACCGGTTAACTCACGAGAAGTGAGTTAACACATTCCACCCGCGTTGTTTGGGTGGAAGGGGTGTGAGCTCCGGTAGGTCGGGGCTGAAAACAGCAGCACGGTGATGGTGCTGGAAGAAAACAGCTGGAGCGGAGCCGGAGCTGTCAGTGGGAGCACCGGGGGAGTTCCAGGCTGGTCGATGCCGTGTGGGGTACCCCCAGGGGGAACGAAGCCCCGCAGGCTCAGCTTGCCGTCGGGATAATTCAACAAATCTGCGGTTACCGACTGCTGCAGCAAGTCCGGGGGACGTGCAAGTGTGGCCGGGTGCTTTTGTTCGCTGAATGTTGCGCGTATCGGAGTGCTGGGGACCGAATTTTCTTTTTAGAATAAAACATGCCAGCCGTCAAACTCAGCAGGAGAAAAAAGAAAAATCGTGGTTAGTGACGTGGAGCTCGACCCTGAAATGTTTCAGGCAGCAGAGATCAGCTGGGGGCCCGTGGCAGAGTGAGGGGGTAGAACGTGGGTGCTTGGACGTGTGCGGGTCAGGACCTCGGTCTGCTGTTCTTACCTGCTACCTCTGCCTTGCTTCCCTGTCTATACCGGGGGGATGAGGGAATTATTTAGCCGTGTTATCTCACGGAGATGGCGATGGGTGCGTTACAAATACAGTATGAGTGATCTGTAACTCCTGGGTTTTTATTGCATGAGGACGGTCTCTTCTTGATCTCCCGTCTCCAGTACTTTGTAGTGCCATTTTCCAGTGTTATTTGTATCATGCAGCTAGAAAGAAACAATCCTGATCTTCATTTCTTGTCTCCAAGTGTTTCTGCATTAACTTCTGTCACACTCAAACAATCCTGAAGACTACGGAACGAGACCCAACGCCTCTCTCCCACTCTCCCACCGCTGGATCTCCCTGCCCCAGCTGACTCCCAGTCTTTTCTGTGCGGTGCTTTTCTCCCTCGCTGCGGATGGAGGACATCCGCTGCCTTCCTGAGCAGCCTGGGGCATTTCTGGGGCAGGTAGGAAGCGGAGGGGCTGAGCAGTTAAGGTGAACGTGGGCACCACCTTCCCTCCTTCAGTGTTTGTAGGGAAGAGGGAGCCCAGCGTGGTCTCTGCCCCCCACGTCTGATATCAGTTCCCAGCTAGCTAAGTCAGGTCTTTCTGATCGTTGCTGAGGGAGTTTTGCCTCGTCCTTCTGTGGGTTGTCACACAGGCGTGTGCACCAGGCGGGTGCCTCCTTGTCCGAGCAGCCACAACTCGGAGCTCCCCCGGGAGCTCTCTTCCCCAGGTGAGGCTGCTGAAATTCCAGCCTAAGCATATATTTTCTGGATGAGCCATTAGGTCTGGTGTGCGTGTATCCCGCAGAATTTGATGCGTTTTGCGGTCTCTTCTCCGCTTACGTGCTGCATTACTTGGTTTATTCACGTGTGGGAGCTATTGTGTAAATAACAGCACTTCGCTGCTGGGTTTTTCACTCTTGACTATTGTTTTTTCCCCTTTCCAAAACATTATAGGCAACCTTCAGAAATAAAACTGCCCCAGTCTCTAGCTCGTTGCACTTCCAGGGCTTCTGGCTTGGGCAGGGGGTGGCAGGGGAGGTTCTGCAGCGAGGGGTGCCGGGGAGGCTGCGCACTGCAGGTACTGGGGCAATGCTCCGGGGTATTCCGGGCTCTAGTCCTGGCTCTGCAGCCCGCCAGCCTGCTGAGCGACCCTAGGCAAGTCCCTTTGCTCCTTTGCGTTTTGCTTTCCCATCCGTAAGTCCTGGCATGCCTTGGGATGCTTTCAGAGATGCCAAAAAGCCCCATTTGATATTAAAACACTCTCAATGATGGCACAAGCCTGAGGCCTTGGAAGGCTCTTCCCAGAGCAGCGCAGCCCGTGCTGGACTCGGTCACGAGCAGAATATCCGGTGCCTGGCAGAAATCCACCGCTCTAAATGTTTGCTGAAGGCCCTGAAATTATTGGTACAAAATTCCTCGTTATGGCATGGATGCGTAATTCTCCCGTTACGCGGAGCTTCGCTCTGCCTGGTGGGGTAAGAGTTGAAAAAACAAACAAAACACCCGCTATGAAGGTCCGGGTACTCGGTGATTGATTTGTTTATTTATTTTTGCATGTCTCTGAAGTAGCTGCCTACAGCCACTCGAGGAGGCTAGCCAGCCAAGAGGGGACTCGGTGAAGAAAGGAACACTTCAGGGCCGTGCTAAAGGATGTTGCCGGGGATCCGGTGTGAAAGGGAAGGAATTTGGAAGCAGGCAGAACCACGCTGGCAGTCTGTGTCGGTAGGTGGAGGGCAGCATCCTTAGGCCATGTGGGGTGGGAAAAGACATCGCCACTGGGAAAGAAGTGCCAGGTTCTGGTGCCAGTTTCCTCTGGAGTTCTGTGAACGCGGTCATCTGGCAGCAGAACGAGAAAACGCGGGATGGCCAGAGCCTGTCTTCCTGCGCGCCGTGTGTTTTCCCAAAGATTGGAACGCCTCCTCTTGCTTCCCCTTCTAGCACCAACAAAACCCACTCTCAGATCGGTGTCAAACTGAGGGAGGAAAGGAGTTCACGTGTTTTCACTGAGTCACATGCAGACTGTTCCAAAGAAGATGGAGCAGTTTGGATTCCCAGGTCCTAAACAGCCGCGTGACCCCAGACAAGAGCGTATTAACCTCATCGAGCTCCCGCTGAGCAGTTATTCTAATACTCACAGTCCCAGAGGGGGAGCTGTGAAGCTTGCTGAAGTTCATCTTTGAAAAGAATAACAGGAACCTATGACTCCGGACCCGTCGGGTAGGGAAAGCCCAAAGGCTGTGTCGCTTCTAAGCTGGGAGGTGCTCCGTGCAGCAGCAGGCTGGCTGCGTGACCCCAGTGTTCTGAAGCCCCGGCTGAGAGCCGGTTAGTTACTCAGCTGGAAATGACTGAGCTCGAGGCAGGGGTGGCATTTCGCAGTGTGCGGTAGACAGGAAGCCAGGCCGAGAGCTCGAACGTCCCTTTGTGCTCTGAAATTTCGTTGTCTCTGGCTCATCGCAGAGAAAATGCGTCCTGGGGGCAGGCCTGGAGGAGCGATGGAGCTGCTGCCCTACAGGTCGCTTCCACGGCAGCACCAGGCCCCAGAAGGAGACGGCTCCTTCCCCTGGGTCTTTTGGAGCACTGCTGGTGCCTGGAGGTGTCTGAAACTTGCACCTCGCCTCCCTGCACCACGCTGTGCCCCAGCAGCGCTGCCGCCAGAGGGCACGTTGCCACCAGCGTGCCCTCGGTCCCCAGAGGCTGGTTGCAGAGCCCTAAATTGCCAGCGCTCAGCTCATCTGGGCTCCTGCAGCCACTAGCTGTCAGGATGCCACAAGCTTCCCTGCTGAAAAGCTTCCTCTGAAGCCCCCGACTCCTTGGCTGGTGCTATCTGAGGGTTTTTGTCCTGCGGTGTGACGGTGGCAAACGCGTGGGACGCAGAGGAAGCTGCTGCTGGGCTGGGAAGGGATAAACTGCGCATTTTTTGGCTTGTGCCTTGCAGAAATAGACCAAAATGCAGAGGGCTTGTGGCCACTTCGCTGCTGGGTTTTGTTATTTTATTATTTACTCCTCTGACAAATGTTACCTGCTCGGTAGTGTTACTGTCCTCCCCTCTAGAACAGCGGTGGCGTTGGTGTTGGCGGTGCGCTCGGGTGTTAATTAAAGCAGCTTGGGGCAATACCCTTGCAGATTTCCCGCCAGCGCCGTGTGGTGGAGGAGGCGTGGGGACGGGATGAGCCCTCTGTAGGGTCCCACCTGGAATTTACCTTGCAAAAAGCTGCTGCTTGCACGGAAGGTGGTGAAGAGTTTCCAGAATGCAAAATACAGCTCACCGTGAGTTAGGTGTTCCAGCTGCGGGGTTTCCTAGAGCGAAGCTCGTTTAGTCAGACCTATAAACAGCCACCGGGGGAGAAGGTGTCTGGTGGTGGAGGGCTCTTTGATCTCACAGACTCATAACACGATCCAGGTGCTGGAAGCGCAGGACAGCGGAGTTAGAGCAGGAAATAAGATGTCTCCGCAGGACAACGCAGTCAGGCTTCTCCAGGGCGCAGCGCGCTCCCGAACACCTCGAAGCTCTGCATCAAGACAGACTCTGCCTAGAAGATAATGCTGCAGCTCGGCTGCAGGCTGCTGAGCTAGGCCCAGAAATGAGTTTTTGTTGTCTTTTTTTACAGCCAGCTCCCAAGCAGGCAGTTGGAGCGAGGTGCTGCTGTCCCTGCAGGGGCTGTGCTGTATGGCAGCCCCGTAGGGTCCCTGGCTCTCCTCCCCTGCCACCCCACCCTTACCGTCGGGGCTGCAGAGGTGAGGTGTCCCGGGTCTCTTTTTCCATATTCCACTCCATAAAGATGGGTCTGCCCCAGCGAGGAGGTCCCAGGGGCTCTGTTTGGCCAGACTGGGATGTCGGAGCAGTGTTACTGGTTAAAGTGGGCCTGGGGCGGCTGGTATGTGCTGGGCCTTCTATTTCAACACTACTCAGCTGATGTAAAAACTGTTCCTTCCCTTTCTAGCAGCTCGTAGCTGTGTTTGAGTCAGCGCCGAGTCTAATCCTCCAGGCATGTAAACCCACACCTCGGGGCTGTCCAGAGCTTCTGCCGCCAAGAACTATTGCGGATCTCCGGTCAGCTCGTCCCGCCTCGTCGGTGACTCAGGGGACGCTCTCCGTTTTATTCCTCCTGCCTGCCTGAAGCTTCGGGGTCCAGAGGTGACGAGGAGATGGGCTGAGCTGGCTTCCGAGGAAGGACAGACCTCGGGGCGTGCTGAGAATGGGCGGAGGAGCGGAGCCAGCTCCGGGTGATGTTCTCCAGCCCGGGTTCTTACAGCCAACGCAGCTGGCCCTGCTCGGGAGGATGAGTTGTGTGCCCAGCCCTGGCCGCACGTGGTGGTTCTGCCTCCCCGTCCTGGCTGGGGGCAAACTGCCTGAGGCTGCCTTGGACGTGCCGGGTGCTGGCTGCAGTGAGCAAGGAGCCGTTGGGGATGCTGTAAATCAGCAGATCCCCAGCCATGGATGGGGCATGTTTGATAGAGCCACTGCTCACCTTGGGGCTTCAGCCTGCTCCCCACCTCGACAACCTGCCTGAATTGGCCGTGTCCTGTTCTGAGCAGCAGGCTTTTGGGCTGCCGGGGAAGGACTGTGCAGCGGGGTGGGCACTGCCTCTGGCAGAGCAGATGTCAGCACTGAAGCTAGGCCAGGACAACGTCTCCCGCGTGTTTTTTTTTTTTTTGCATGCTTCCCTCTGTGGCTAACAGCTTGCCAGAGGAAGCCACCTCTGCTGTGAGCCAGAGCTGCATCTCGTGTGCCTCTTCATTTTTTCTTTGCAGCGAGCGAGGTGCTGCTGCCGGCCCCGCGGGGTGACAGCCTTACCCTGCAGCTCGGCTCCGAGGAGGCCGCTTACCGCAGCCGGGTTTATTACTGCTGCCTTTGACAAATATCTCTGTCGGGTCAGGAAACCACACGGTGGGTGTTGCCCTTTCAGGGCATGGGTGGGGGAAGGAATCCTGCTCCCCCCCGCAGAGGCGCAGGGATCCAGCCGGGGTGCTGGGATGCCCCTGCTCAGCCCCGTCAGGCTCTGGGTGTCTCCTCCAGCTGAACGGGGCAAAGCTGCCCGTGTCCCCCCACCCCTGGGCAGGGAATGTGCAGGGCCAGCATGAGTAATTCCTGCAGCAGGTCGTGGGCTGAGCTGGCTGTGTCGGAGCAGGAAGAAGGCGAAAGTTTGGCAAACTCTTCTGGGGTTGCGTGAATTTGTCCCTGCTGGGCTCGGGGTCCATCTTTTGAACCCTGTGTTTCCGCAGCAGGACGGAGAAGCCGTTCGGGTGGCTTCTCAAGAGCCCACGTGCCTCAACGAGGTCTCAGGCGTGGCGGCTGCTGAAACTGTGCTGGGCTGGTCTGAGGCTTTGCTGCCTTTTGGAGTTGCCTCCCCCAGTGATGGGTGACCCAGCGCAGGCTGTTCTGCGCCCTGCTGGGGTGCAGGGCCTGTGGCACTGCTGTGGCTGTGCTGTTGGTCTCATTTTATACAGCAAGGCACTTCCCTTTCTGTGTTTCTTTAAAATGGAGGGAAAATAGCTGAAGAACCATCAGTGATTTGACTGGAAGAGTCGCAAAGCCGGGCAGCTGCGTGGTGCTACAGTGGGTGACGTTAATGGGGTTGAGAGGGGTTTCTGTCACCTTAAACGCCTGCTAAGTCTTGTTTTAAGAATACTGGCAGTCCTTAGCAAAGCTCTCGAAGGAAATGTCTCTATCTGTAAATTTGAGCTTGGAGTCTGGTGAGAGCTGCTCTTTTTTCCCAGTGGGATCCTGGCAATGCAGAAGCAGTAGCAAGGGGTGAAATGCAGGAGCTGCTGTGTGCGTGTCGGACCTTCTCAACAGCTTCAAGCTGAGTTTAGAGCTTGGGTTTGGACTCATCCTTGTTGGATCAAGTTCAGCTCCCCGTCCCCACTTCAGATGAAATTAGAATTATCATTATCAGGCACAAAGCTGATACGAGGTTCTCCCTCAGAACAGAACTTGAGTGACGTAGTGCCTCAAAAATCATATAAGCCCTTCACAGAACCTATTTTGCCATAGCAGAGTTGTGCTGGAATCACATGCTGGGTGTTCTTGTGCAAAGGGGTGCAGGGAGAGACCCCTCTGGCCTCGGTCAGTGTCTGTCTGCATCGTCTTCTCCCTGGGGCCGTGGCAGAACCTCCCTTGCCCAGCCAGGAGCAGGGGCCAGGCCAGCTGCACGCTGCCTGCTCCATCTCCTTGAGATGTAGGAGGCTCCAGATCGAGTCCTGGAGGAAGCCTAAGCTGGGCAAACTTCCTTTTTATTTCCAGTTAACTCTTTCCACAGGAGTCTGATCCAAAGGCCGTTAGTCTACTGAAGTCCTGAAGCAGTCCGACCTGCTGGGAACCCCAGCGTGACCCCACCAGACATCCGCAGCCCTCTGGGCTCACGGTGCGACACCACCCTCAGCCCCTCCGCTAGCCGGGCACAGCAGCTTGTTCCTCTGGGGCTCCAGAAGCAGCAGAGACAAGGGGTGAGGCAGAGATAGGGGGTGGCAGCAGCTGTTCAGGATGTGTTGCTGATTCCGGGACATCTCCCACCCTTTTTGGAAATCGAGGGCTTGGAGCAAGACAGAAAGAAAGACGAAACAGCCGCTGATAAAGCCTCACGCCGAGGACGGCCCTGTTCTCAACGGGCTGCGACCCCCAGCCCGCCTCTGGGGATCGGCACCAGCTGGGAGGCAACGATAGGCTCCGCTGCTCCTCCTGTCTGTTCACCTCCCTGCTCTGGGCACGGGACGGATATCATCTCCCTTCCTTCCTCCTCCCTCCCTTCCTCCCTCCAGTCTCCGTCTCTTCCTCTCCGAGCCTGAAGCTCTCCTCGTAACCCCGTTAACTCGCCCTGGCGGCGTTTCTGGCTGGGCTCTGCTCGCTGACCTGTGGCTGTGCACATCCCTCAGGACCCTCTGGTCCCCTCAGGGGTCCTGGCATAGCGACAGTGGGCTGAGGAATTTGAATTTCCGTATCCTAGGACAAAGAGGAGGAAAAATAGTGAAGAAAACGGGGTTAGAAATTGGCGACCCTGGACAACAACTGGCAGTAGGGCACCGACGGATGCGTGATGGGGAGGGTACTTGGAGGAGCCCAGGGTGGCAAGGAGCAAGGAGCTGTGCTCTGGGGTAGCCGTGGAACCAGATTTCTGGGGCTGTGGAGCTGCCTGGTTCAGCTAGAGGCACGGGCGCTGGGGAGGCTGAGGGTAGCACGAGTTGTGTCGGTGCCTGGAGCTGGGGAACTCGGGGCCTGAGCTGGAAGGGGCTCCGTGGGCAAGGAGGGCTGAGACCTGCACCCCCCTCTGCACAGTCTCGGAAAACGCATTTCCTCAGCCTCACCTACAGCAGGGTCTATTTTGGGGTAAATACTGAAGACTGAGTCTTTGAGGGCATAGTAAATCGAGTTCCCACACCTCAAGCAAAGGTCCTGTGGCTTCAGAGTGTATGAACAGCCATAGGCCGTGCTTCACATGCAGGCAGCTGTCGCCACATGCGATTTTTTTCTTCTTTCCTTTTTCTTCTATAACAAAAAAAATGGGGTCCCTGCATCTGGCTGCGGCGGTTAAACAGGCTTGATTTAATCGTAGGCTGCTACAGGGCTCCGAGAGAAAGGAGGGGAGAGGGCTGAGAAGCACCCAGCACCTGCGTGCCCCGGGCTGCACGCCCTGTGCCGGGTCATGCCACGCGTGCGGGAGGGTCGGAAAATGCTCGGCCCGTGGCGATCGTGCAGGGGAAATTGAAGGGCCTGGGTCCCGGTGGAAGGCACTCAGGACCTTTTGCGAAGGTTTTCGGCAAGTTCCAGCAGGGGCAGAGTGGAAGCAGGACGAGGAGATTGCAAAGGGGCCAGGGTCAGGAGGGCTTGGGAGGATTCAGTGCGCAGCAGCAGGCTGCCAGAGCGGCTTCTGCAGCGGCGCGATGCGTGCGTAGAGCTGAGACAAACCTGATGACTCCCAGGAAACGAGAAATCCCTTCTCCCTGGGAGCAGGTCGTTCCCTAACGGTGCGTTAGGGATTGCCTTCACTCGTTTCAGCAGGGCATGGGGAATGGCACCCCATGGGCCTGGCATGTCCCAGCTGCTGCACTCAGCCTGCTTTGCTGTACCCCCAGGGTCAAGGCAAGCACGTCTGTCAATGCCAGGGCAGGAGACGGAGGGAAAAACAGCTGAAAACTTCCCTCCAGTGTCATGTTCCATACCTAGCAGGAAGAACTGGCTTCTCAAACCCGAGCCTAGGCCAAATCTCCTTTGTACAGCCTACAGAGAGCCATGGCTTCTGATCCGCTGGGCATGCACGAGCGGGACTCCGGGGTGCTCTGGGTGTTAGCACTATCCTGAGCGCGGACCGGTGGGTTCCCCTGCCGGGCGGTGTTTCTTTCACCAGCTCTGGAAGTGGCTGGCAGGTAGGAACTGGCCTCCTGGGTGGAAAACACAAGGCCCAACAGAGGTAAAACTCAGCTCTTCTATGAGAAAACCCTTGGAACTGGGATTTTGGAGCTGGACCCCAGAGCTGGGAAAGGCTGTGAGATCACCGAGGAGCTGGGAGCCAAGGATTTAGCGAAGAGGGAGGCTTTGCCATCCGACCTGGCACTGGGTTTCTTCTCCCCCCTGCCCCACTCCACTCTGGCAGCGGGTTTGCACGTTAACTGAGACAGCAGTTTTTCCCTACCCCCCCCCCCCCCTTTCTTCCCTCCGCTCCATCCCCCAACCTGGTTATCGATGAAAGGAGATCTGACATGCGACAGATCCCCAGATAAAAGCAACGTTGCAAGAGAATGTGAGCGACAGCTCGGGAGGGGGGGGAAAGAAAGCCCCCGAAGAGCTGGCAAGGCGCAACCGGGGTATCTGGTGTCAGCTCCAGGTGCAGCTGGGAAGGGGCCTGCCCTCTGCAGAGGGTTAACACCAGGACCGCTGCTAGGCTTCGGAGGCCTTCTGCCAGGGGTTTTGAAATCTGATTTTTTTTTTTTCTTTCTGCAACCCGGTGAGGTTTTGATCAACTTCCTATCTGAGAGCAGAAGTCAGAGCCGGTGCAGGAAGGCTGCTGCAGGAGCGCTGGCTCGCGTCCTCCTGCCCCCTGCCCTCCTGCCCCGTGCCCTCATGTCTGGTGGGGGTAGCCGGGGAGCTACGGGGGATGGAGGGGAGGGAGAAGCCTTGCAGCTCGCTGGGTGCCCCGGGGGGTCCCCACATCGGAGCCCAGGCAGCCGTGCTGCACGTGGGACCTGCTCCTTGCCGGGCTCATCTCCCCTACCTGCTGGCCTCGGCGGTCCATGGCTCTTGCGTGGAAGCTCCCCGCGCGAAGCAGCAAAAAGCTGTGTGCGCCTCTGCCTGCCACGGATGGAAACCCAGGTTTTGAGACCTCCCTGGTGCCCCCAGAACTCCCAAATCAGATGTCAGAAAGTCAGCGCTGTGGGCTTGTGGCCCACCGCCCCCATGGGAGTCGAGGTGCACGTGGCTCCATCCTGCACCCCTCTTTGCAGCCACCCCAGGGTTGTCCCCAAGGGGCGTTTTGGCAGCAGGGGGAAGGCAGAGCAGGTCCCCCCCCCTCATGCAGATGTACCCAAATCCACTTGCTCTAACCCAGGAGTCATTTGCACAAACCTGCTTCTCGGTGTCCCTTTGCATATGCAGCTGGGGCTTTTTCTTGCAAGGACTTTCCACTTGAAAAGGGTCGGTCCTCAGCTGAAGTTTTTGGGGATTTGCTGTGTTTGGGAGGGCTCGGTTTCTATATGCGCGTGCTGTACGGAGGAGCTGGGCCTGGGCGAGCACAGATGGGCTCCAGGCCTATGGAAAGTACCTTTCAAACCAGCCCTGTATAAATTTCTAGCCTGAGCCAGAAAAGAAAGAAAGAAATAAAGACGGGAGGTTGTCTCTTTTTGCCTGATGTATTTAATTTCATTAACAGCCAGAGCCTGGGTCAGCCTCTCCATTGGAAATACCCCCAAAAAGTCTCAGCTTTTGCAGAGATTTCCCCAAATTCTTCAGCTGGGGGCACGACACTTCTCATCTGTAGCCAAAAACCATCTCAGCACTTTTCTGTCATCTTGCTCAGAGCCAGCCAGCGGCGGCTGCTTGGGCCACCTCCCCTGGTAGGGCACGGGCATATATAGGTCGCTTGCTCTGCGTTGCGTGGCTCGATCAGCGCAGGGAAAGATTCAACCCGAATTTATGATTAAATTAAGTAATGACTTGGGGTTTACGATGCCCCAGGTCACGAACACCAGAGCGTGGAGCTCAGCAGAGGGGAGTCCCAGTTCTGCCCAGCATCTCGGTGCTGCCAGCACGCGTACTGGCGTGTGGGACCAGTAAAGACAGCAGCACAACTGGGAAGGTCTGGGGTGCTCGGGGTTGTGACAGCCCAGGCAGGGAAACAACCGCTGAGATGCTTTGTGTAGCGTAGATGCTACTGTCTGTCTTCAAAGGTCCTGTGCCACATTTGTCTTCTGCCTCCCTTGCATCTGTTTTTTTTTTTGTTGTTGTTGTTTTTTTAACTGCGATGCAACTGTTACAGCCCTTTGAAACCGTCAGCCTGCACAGCTGAAGGGTTAAAGGCAGGACCCGGGCCCGAGCACAGCGAGCTCCTTTGATGGCTGAAGACTGCCAGCACCGTCTCTGCTGTCAAAGCGCTATTTTAGCTTAGCGCCTCCAAAGCGGTGGTTTGCAGGTTGAGCTCAACGAAGCGTCCACGTGCACAGCCAGGCACGTCTTCCCCGAGCACCTCGCTGGGCCTGCAGGGGCTTGGCCGAGGCAGATCTGCAGGTGCAAGAAGTGGCAGGAGACAGGGACTGGAAAGCGGCCGGCCCTCAGGGCACCCGGGGCAGCTTTGAGCTGTGCATCCAACCATCAACCTCTGCAGGTGAGCAGAGATCGTTGCCGAGCGTCTATTTTCTCCTCGAGTTACGCCGTGCAGGAAGTAAATAAACACTTAGGCGCACTTTTAACGTATTTGTCAGCTAAATGGTGGTAAAAAAGGAGTTTGCATATTGTGGGGCCGAATGGGCTCGGGTCTGCACGTGGGAGCCCGTTGAAATCGGTGGGGTCTCAAGGGTATAAAGCTGGTGGCAAGCATCAGCCTTGTCCAAGCCTTTTTTATCTCGCCATCTCGGCTGCTGGCACACAGAACGGTGCCCTGCAGCTCCGCCGGCGTTCGTCACGGGCTGACCTTTGTGCTCTCGGGCACGTGGGGACTGAGCTGGCTCACGTCGGTGAAGGAACCATCCAGGGTTTGATGGTCAGAACTGCAAAGACAGGAGTCCAGGCTTTATGTGGCAGTGTCTCCGAAGCCCAGAGCCCTGCCAGGTTCCCAGCTAGAAATGCAGAGCCCCTGGTTTACCATTTATTAGTTAATTGGGACCAACTGCAATCTCATGCCGTAGATGCTTGAAAATGAGAGATCCCCAGCTGCCGTGGGCATCGCGTTGGTATACGGAGCAGAGTAAATCTCCTGAGCCAAGGAGGAGTTTCCAGGGCATGCAGTTAGTTTCTGGTGTCTCTGGTTGATTGTTCGCAGGACTAGCTGACACTTCGATGGATGTGTCTCTCCTCTTTCAGATGCGTCATAACCCCTGTCCTGAAACAGCTCATGCAGACGCTTGGCATCGCTGCATAACAACCCCGTAGTGAGGGATGCTGAGGCAGAGGAGAGTGTGGCTGGAGCTGAGGGGAGCCTCCCTGGCAGGAGGCTGAGGAGTCTCTGGAGAAAAAATCCCACAATTTTACCCTGTGGAAGCACAACCGTGTGAATATTAATACTGGAGTTTGTTACAAGTGACTTTATTTGGTGCAACAGCCACGGGCCCCACCAGCGTGGTTCTCTGAAGGACCATACGTGCAGATGTAAGGCAGAATGCATTTGCTGGGGGAACGTAGGGAGCCAAAGGGAAAGGTATCGTGTCCATTTCTAAGCACTGAGGCAGAGATTTGTCAATTTACACAGGCTTTAGGGCTTGAACGGGCTCTTCTGAGTCCCGTCTTTGGCACCATCCCTTTTCCTGGGGGCAGAAGGGGACTGGTATCTCGGTTTCTGTAGGTGGTGTAAGTCACAGCAGCAGGGGTGCTCTGTGCAGGTAGGACGTTTTCCACCAGTGCTTTTCAGAGGCTGAAAAGAAGTGCAGATTTCCTCCTCTTCATTGTGCGTTGTTTTGGATAAGGGAGATTTTAACCCTGCTCGGCGCCTCAAGTAGAAGCAGGGCCTGTGTTTCCTCCTAACCTGGCACCTTTCCTCCTCCACCAAATTCAGCTCAGCAGAAGGGAGGAGCGGCGTATTCAGCTCATGCTGCTGAGAAAATTGTAGCAAGGGCAAAAAGAGGAGGTTGTCTAAGAGCTCCCAGCCGTACCACAGGAGATTTTGGATAGGAAGTGAAGAGCAACTTTTCCCATGGGAACTACGGGGGGGGGCAAGCTGAACTGAATGGAGGCCTCATAAATCAATGACACACACCTTTGACTTTGGGCTATAGCCTTGGGCGGCTGGAATTTATATGCCCCATCAGTAATTAAAACAAAACAAGAAAATGCATCAGTTCTAAAAATGCTGAATTCCGTGAAAGTCTCTTTCCGTCAGCCTCAAACCACCTCTGAAGGGGAAACTGAGGCACCGTGCGTGGGGTCTGTTTGCTGAGGGCCCTGCAGGGAAGGTGTGTGTGTGTGTGTGTGTCCCGTCCTGGAGGGCTGAACTCAAACCGATGCAGCTGCTCTTGGCCAGTCCCGCTCCTCACCTCCCCTCTGGCAGGGACACCTTCGTTTTGTTCCACTTCTCAGCTAAAAATGTATTCCATGTGTGTTTTTCGCCCAGAAGCAGCACGGTACTTGTGCTGCCTGCTGGACAAGCATGTGTTGTTGAAGCACTTTTGAGGTGTTAACCAACTCATCGGTGCTAAACAGCAATGTTGGGATTTTCCAGGGCTCTCATTATCGACCTAAGCTGCCGCAGCTGTGATGGAAATAAAGTTAAGTACGCTGTAAAGCACACGGGCCCAGGGAGATGTGATTCAGGACGTCTGATCTCACTTCTCCATGCGCCATCATCAAGGTACCTTCGAATTTGTGGCTGATTAAAGGCAGGCTGTTTTCACCCCGTTCAGTAACCGGTTCACAGACTCCCTCCGGTGCTGTGACCCCAATAACTGCCCCTCCTAAGCTCAGGGCTGACAATGAGCGATGGGTTTTTCTCCGTGCCTCAGCCTAGACACTAGCTAGGTGCTTGGAGTCCCTCCTTGGACAGAGCTTGTCCCTCTTCCCCACCCCCAGCCTCAGCCTGGGGTCCAGAGGGGCTTTGTGTGGCTCTCAGCACCCTCTCTAAATACTCTTTTTCTTCATCGCCTTTCCTGCCAGCCTGCAGCAGTTCACGTGCACCCGTGCAATGCATCCCTACCGCTCCCAGGCCACCGGTGGATTCCCTTGTGCCTGCGTGCACCTTCCCTGTGCAAGCTGATTGCCTCCTGGGCCTGCAGTTCTGATTGCAGAGCTACCCCTGAGAGCACAGCCAGCTCTTCTGTCGCCTTGCTGCCCTCAGCCTTCTCCGTGGGTAGGAATTTACAACCTGCCAACACCTTAGGGCAACCTCTCCTCTCACCTGGGCATTAGCAGAGTGCCAGGGGCTAATGTGCAGTCGGTTTTTGTCGTTCTTTTGAGGGCAGCTAGCTTCTAGGAAACCCAGAGAGGGAGCACAAAGGGACCTTTTGCTTATCTCTGACCTTTCTGGCAGGGATGTGCCTCCGGGGCCCAGATAATGCAAAAGCTGGGATGCGTGATTAGGGATTGAGGCCCTGAGATGCCACCTGCAAAGGTCTGGTAAAGGCCTGTGGGGTGGCAGCGAAGGGAGAAAAATGAAGTCCTGTCTGCAAAGAGGTGGTGAAAGGCCACCCACCTTGGGCACAGGTCGAGAACTGTGGCCTGGAGGAAGCAAGTCCTGGATTTGGGCTCTGTGCTCCTTGTCCTAGGTCACGTCACGGTGCCTGAGGGCCCTCCAGACACCATTCCCGTGAGCAGCAAAGCCAGGCTCTGCTGGTTTCCAGCAGAACTGAAGCTCCTGGTGTCTAAGAGCTGGTTTCCAACAGAACCGAAGCTTTTTCTGGTGTCTGCTGAGTGTTTTTTCTTAGCAGAAGCATTTTGGGTCTCGTTTCTCCTGAGCTGCCTGCCTGTGGGAACGTAGCAGCGTTGGTACCTTTACTGGGCCACGTCTGTCCGACTCAGCTGGATTAAGAATTTATGGGAAAGGAAAGCCAGACACGCACAGCAGGATCGCGTACGGCCTGTTTCTTTAGAAAACAAGACCAGAAGCTCAGCGAGGGCTCGGGTTCATCCTGCTGCAGGACAGGGAGATTTTTGTGGGATGGGAAAAATGTTTCCTGCCCAGCTCCGGTCCGTGCCGCAGTGCAGGGAGACCCAGTGCGGTAAGCCTGGGCTGCAGCGGCGGGGCCTGGACAGACAGACAGGACCACAGGGTGTGTTCATGTCCAGCAGCCTCGGGAAAAATTCCCCTTTCTGCCATCGCAGCCAAAGCCTGCCTCTTCCACCCCGCGAAGGACAGGCAGCACGGCACGAGGCAAGCAAGGAGAAGAGGGAATAACCGGGCAGAAAGCACAGAATAAATGCATGGGTGTTTATTGTCAGGTAGGAAATCAAACACCTTCCTAGCCTCGCTGCAGAACAACATCCTCTGAAGCCTCTTGTTTTTGCTGAGGCCTCTCAGAGCCGTTTCCAGCTGTGGCGGGACTCATCCCCGGTGCCGAAGCTCGCGGCCCCACCCTGCCGTGAGGAGTTGCGCTTTCAGCAGCCCCGTACCGGGGTGACTGGGGCCAGCTGGGGTGTAGCCCGTGATACTTATCTTCCTGGGGCCTCGAGAATATTATTATTTTTTCCTCAGCTTGTTTCCCCCCCCCCCCCCCCCCTTCTGTGTTTAGGCTCCAGTGACCCAGCTCTGATTTCCTTCTTTAATTAATCGCAGCAGTCTTGGTTTCTGTGTTTCACGCAGTAACGAGCGTTTCCTTTGTCACTGCTGTCACTTACACATATCTGCCGGCTGCTGGGGCTCAGAAGGTGCAGCTCTGGTCCCTGCTTCGTCAGAAATGGTTCCCGAGCTGTGGGACCTTTATCTGCCAGCACCCTTAGGGCAGCAGAAGCCCTTAAATCTGGTCGCACCGACAGGAGGTGCTTTTACATTCACAAGGTTTGACCTGTATGCTAATTTAAATCGAGTTAAATGATTCGGCCACCACGATGCTCTCTGCGTGGTGAAATGAGTAAAGATTTTCTCTGGGTGGAAGGGAGGGGGAAGCCCTCCCGGCTCCGAGATGAAGCCCATGAAGCCCATCCCTGCGTGGCTTTCCCGTCCGCGCTTGCCCGCTCCCTTAGGGGGGCACTGACGGCGAGGGCGCTCTGCAGGCGGCCGGATCCTGTCCCTGGTCTGTCGGAAATCTCCCGTGGGAGCAAGGATCCTGTCCCCGATCTGTCGGAAGTCTCCCGTGGGAGCAGAGCGGACGGCTGGGCTCGGGGAAGGGACGCAGACTGGCAGCAGGAAGGGGAGCTCAGCTCCTTGGGCAGCAGCCTGGGCTTCGGGGCTTCACCCAGGAAACCAGAGCCCAAATTGTCCTGGCTCCCCCTCAGCAGCCAGTTTCTCATGGGACTCCTTTCTCTGCCTTATCTCGCCGGATTGGCACCTCCTCAGTGTCTCCTTGAGCTCGCTGGGCGCAGAAAGCCTGGGGTCTGGGGGCGGGGGGCTTTTGTACCATTGTAAGGCAAATAATAGCCGCTGCTTCCCCAGTCCGGGCGCTTGCAGCGCTCGAGGCAGGCAGGCCACTTCAAAGCGCTTTCTGGGAGTTGTCACTACAAAAGCTACCACTCGGCAATTAAAGTCCCTAAATCCTGACTGAAGCTGATTAATTTACACCAAGTTAATTACTAGGTCCCTTTCCAGGAGTCTGATACAAGTCATCCCATTGCACGATGTCATTTTTCCGGGAGAATTCAACCCTTTGCTTAAATGTTTATGGAGCTGCTTTGAAGGCGTAGCCGTGTAGCATCTTTAGCCTGGGAATTTTCTGTTTCTTTCCATCTCGAAGGCTTTTAGCGCCGTTAATGAATGAACATCGTTAATGATTAATCACCTAAATATGAATGGAGTAGGCTTAGTGCCAGGTAAAAGCAGAATAAACGCGTTTGCCCGAGCTCTGCTTTGCCACGTGTGCTTTGGAGCAGCTGGCAGCAGCTCCTCTGGATCCAAGGGGAGTGCGGGACCTCCGTGGTCTCATTTGCCCGAAGGGAAACTGAGGCACGAAGGCACTGAGTGGTCTGTCCACGCTAACGAGCAAGGCAGGAAAGAGCTGGGAAAATAACCCCACAGCCCTGACGTTTCCCGGCTCTTTCCAATCTGTACTTTTTCTCTTTACCGTGAGCATTTATTACATTTTCATTGTATATCGTATCGACTCGGTGAGGGGGATGATCTTCCTCGTTCCCTCTGGGAAAATTAAGTTACTAGAAAATAGAAATTGCTGCTGAGAGCTGAGGCTCATTTAGCTGTCTCGTGTGTCCGAGACTCAGAGCAAGACAGAAGATCCCCTATAAGAAGAGTAGGGACAGTTTGCTAGAACTGTCATTGGTGCTGACTCTGAAGCATGTGGCTTAGCATCTCCTGTCGTTCTTTTTATAAAACAGGACAGTCTTGATATCCAAAGAGTACCCGAGCCCTTTCTTGCTTGTAATCTTGCTCAGGAATCGCCAGGAGTTGGCACTGTAGGCTCCAAAGGAAGTGGCAGGAGCCAGGACTGGTTGTTAGCTGTCAAACCCCGAAAGGTCGCGCTTAGGCTGGGGCACTGAGAGGAACGAGGTAGGAGTGCTGGTGCAAATGGAAAACATTTCCATGCGCTGCACTGTTGTCTCTAGGAAACCTTTCAAGCACTCCCAGACCCGGCAGTTCACTGCGAAGACCCAGATCTCATTTCTTTCACTACAGTTGCCAGCAAAAAAGGGTGGTTTTTCTTTTTCTTTTTTTTTTTTTCCCCCGAGTAGAATCTGCTCCTGGCTCCACTGGAGCCGGTCACAGTTTTTGTTCCCAATGTGAGCCCTTCCGTATTCGGCACTAACACATCTCCTGATCCTTGCGTGGGCACGAGGGAGCTGCCCGCCGACCCTGCCTGCGCGGGGATCCACCGGCTCCCCCGGGTGACCCCGCAGCTGCATCTGGAGCCGGGCGGTTGCTGCAGACGTGCGCACGGCCCTTCTGCCCTGGAGCGTGACCACAGGAAAGGGGCTCCGTCCAAAATAGCAGGCGATGCTCTGGGGCCCTTCAGCGGGCGAGCTGACGGATTTCGGGGGGAGCCTTCGGCCTCGGTGGCAGCGGTGGCAGCAGGGACTGGGGGGGGCTCCCGGAGCCTCCCTGCGGCTTGGGTGCTTGCCGGGCGCAGGCAGAGCCGATGAGACGCCCTTCCCACGCGGGTGCTGGAGGAGGGTCTTGCTTTCCCTTCTCTCGTGCCCCAGGGAGCAACCCCGGCTGCTCCCAGCATCAGGCAGGGAGGTGAATCCTCTCTTTTTTGGAGCTGTTTTCTCCAAGGGACTCGAAGGACATGGAGCCACTCCAGTTCCCTTGGCCAAGGCCCTCGAATTACAGGGTATGCAAGAGCTTTAAGTGGCAGTGAGGTCTCTCTAACTGTCATCTCCCACCACTTCCAACCGCTTTTATTCCTCCAGAGCCTCCTGTTCTTTCCTCCCCGGTAGCAATTAAGAGTTCATCCAGTTCCCAGCTGACCTGGGCTCTTTTGGGAACTCCCGGAGGCAGCTGCAGACCGACTGCGCTCCCCAGCCTGGCTGGGGTCAGGACGGGAGCATCGCCCAGGGGTCGGCTGCCGTGCTGTGTCTGACTTTCTCCTGAGTTTTCAGACCACTGGTGGAAGGCTGGCTCAGCCACCCCCCTGTTCTCCTTCCATTCTGCGCTACGAGGACTGCAGCTGCCAAACTGGGCAGGACCAGCACGAAACTGGACCACCACAGGACGTCACTGGACCGTGACAACATGTAACCGAGAGGCTGGATCCTGCAGAAAGCGTTGGCCAAATCATTTCAGAGCGCTCCGGGCCTGGCATCCATCCCCAGATGGCTGCTTTCAAGCGATGCAAAGCGTCTGCTCAGACAGCCGGCGCTGCTCACTGCAGCAATGACCACGGGATCACACCTTTAAATCAAACGGCTCCCATCTCTGTGAAATCTTCAGCTCAGATGTGGGATGGGAGGGGGCAGGTTTCTAATAAAGCTCAGCTGTCTCCAAGAATAATCCAGACCCTGTTCCACCACCACTGCCTTGAGAACAAAAAGACTCGCTGGCTGCTGAGCGCCTTTGAAAACTCAGCCCTTGATCTAGCTTTTATTTTTCTCTCCTTGGCCTCCCTTTTCTTTCCCTTTCTGGCTCTCCTAGCATGCATGCATCTTCCCAGCTTCTGTCTCTGCTGAGAAGTCCCAGTCTCGTGCCAGTTTGACGTTTGCCTTTGCTGAATGCAAGAAACCCCTGGAGCTCAGGTGGGAGGAGAAGCGAGTCGCTACTTTCCATCACGCGTGCCACTCGGAGCTCAGCCTGGGAAACAAAAGCTCCTTGGCTGGGCCTGGCGGGGCCGTTTCCTCCTGTCCCCTTGCCAGCTGAGCCTCACGCATTTGTCGCAGGACAAGCAGAGCGATGCTGTTCATCTGCCTTGCTTCGCCCACTTCTCCACGTGCTTCTTCCACTTGCTGCTCGCAGCTCTCGACCCGCTCGGTTCCCTCCTGCCTGCCCTGCAGTGCCGGGTGGCAGCGAGCTGTCTCTCCTTTTCTTCTCTCTAGGGTCACGCTAACAAGTTCAGGTTGGCCGGGGCAGCAGGCTGGTCCAAAACGCAGGGGGAGAAGCCAGCTGAGAGGCTCCAGAGATCGCCGTTGCGAAGTCACGCTTGCAGAACAAAGGCAGGGCCATTCCAGGTCAAGGAACAGCAAAGCTCGCACGCCGCTGCACCCGCCGGGCTGTGACGACCCGCGTGTCCTTGTCCCCGCGTTCCTCGTGTGTTTGTCCAGGCTCCTCTGACTCTCTCCCAGGTTTTTAGCAGGCGGAGCGTTGCTTCCCAGAGAGGTGACATCCCCTGGCACTGCTCCATCACCCCTGCAGCCCCGTGACAGCCACTTACCTGGCTCTGCAACACCTCCCGGGTCCAAACCAGCATCTCCAGCTGCACTAAAACTGCTGCGCCAGCATCTTTCTGCTGCTTCCAGTGGGCTTTGGCTCAAGGACGCGAGGAAGGAGACGTTTTTATGGTACTGACAGTTCCTGCTAGGCCTGGCAAGCCCCGCACTCCTCGCCGCCTGTCCCAGGCTGTGCTGATAACTGGGGGGTGGCTCGGAGGATGGGGCTGGGCAGTGGTTCTGCACCTATCGGTGCTCTGAGCCTGGACCGGGCCTGGCACGGCAGCCCTGGGGCAGGGAGTCTCACCCACCAGAAGGTGAAGAGGAGCCAAGAGCAGCTGCAAGGTCTCCTTGTTTGCTGAGCTATGGGAAATCACCCAGAGGAGTTTGCAGCCATCACAGAGCAGTGGAAAAGACGTGCAAACGAGTGCCCTGGGGATCAGCACCCGGGGGAAGAGAGCTGTGGCACCAACACCGAGCACACAGGAATGTGTCTGAGCAGAACTCGGTGGTGTGCCTTCCACCGATCTGATTGTGGTGGGGAGAGCCCTGGCTTGGGCAGAGGGAGCACCGGGCTGGGCCGCGGGGATCGCAGGCTCTCCATCTGGGTCTGGTGTGTGTCCGCTGGGAACGGCAAAGCCTTGCAGCGCCCCGTGCTCCGGGTGCCTCGTCGGTAGCTGGGGATGCTCCCGCATTCCTCTGCAGGTCTAAGCATCCCCTCATCTTCATCCCTCCTTCCCCAGCTGCTGCTGTTGTTTCAAGATACCGGCGGCAATTTGGAGTTCTTCAGCCCGGACCAGACACCAAGGACCCAGCCTGCCTTCAGCTCCTCTGCTCCTTGGGGAGCTCCAGCAGCAGGCAGCTCCCCAGCCAGGCGTTAGCGCTTGTTTTGGGGCCATGCTCTGCCAGCTCACCTTTTAAATAACGCCAAAGAGCTACAGAAATAACCTCAGAGGCGCTCATGCCTGATTGCAGGAACCGATTTGTTTGTCAGTTCGCAGTGGGAAGGAAGTTCATCTCTGAATTGCTACAGACAGGATCCTGGTAGGAGCCTGGTGCTGCTGCAGTGCTGCGGTACATCCAATTCCCTTCTGCCCCAGCTCTTGGACTGACCCGAGAGTGCCGGTACTTCTGCTCACATGGACTGTGAGGACTTATTTTAGGCTAGCTGGGCTGTAGGACTAGCTGAACAGGACACTGTACCAATTTTTCCAGCTCAGCACAGCCACAGAAACCACCACCGATTTCTGCTCACGGTGGCTCGGGAGGCAAAAGCATCTTTTTCCCTGCTAGGAGAGGGCGGGGAGCGCAGGCAGGAGCTGTGCTGCAAGGCTCGGAGCAAACGCAAAGCAGCAGGTTAGTGTTGGAAGAAATGGTTAATGTGTCGGGCTGCTGCTGGAATCCCTCCACCAGGGATCTGCCCGAGTACAGCGGGAATGCTGCTTGCTCGGTGATGTGCGTGCACTCACAGAGCGTGTCTCATTAGCATGTTGTTAATGTCAGTAATTATTGATGCTGTGAGTGCAGGAGCATACGTAGATAATATCCAGCTACCAGAAGCGCTGGGAGGAATGCACCCGCCTGTTATTATGGGTATTAGCATCTCGGTTTTAGATCTGTTGCGACGTGCAGAGGTACCGGGATGTCACGAGAAGTACGGTGACATCTGCGCCTCCTGGGACGGGTGTTCTGGGAGCACGGCGTGACACCCAGAGAAGGAGACTTGTCCAGGAGACAACCTGCAGCTTTGCAGACGGCGCCTTGTGCTGCTGCGTGGATTGTTTTCTTTCCATTTATTAACACAGGGATGGGCCATCTGCCTTTGCCCGAAATTAATCACTTGTGGCTTGTGAATCCTCAAAATTTTCCTCCTTCGACAGCAGTTTGATCTGGAAGGATGAGCGTGCTCCTTCCCGCCGGGGCGGGGAGCACACCAACCCTGTGCACACGTTGGCTCAATGTGGTGACGCAGGTTGGCAGCAAGGGTGGGGGGCTTCGGGGCTTTTTTGGGGCAGGGGGCTGCCACGCACAGACACAGCCGCGGTGCCGGGCAGGAGGGCGGCTCAGCTCGGTGCCCGCTGGCTCTGAAGGCATTTCACAGTGAGGCAGTGTTGGTGCAAGACGTTTCCTTTCAGTTACACCGAGGGTGAGCCCAGTGTGGCCAGCACGCTCGTGGTGAAGGCTTCTCAGCTGCAAGGTTTGCCTCCAGCTCAGAGCTCCTGTACCACGCTCAGCCCGTGCTGGAAGGGAGCAGCAAGGCAGGTGCACCCTGCGTGGGGGAAGTCGGGGGGTATCAGTCCTTTTCCATCTTCCCCCCAAAACACAGGCACGTGGCATTGTCCTCCCTCCCAGGAACCAGCTCTAGCTCGGACCCTGCTGATCTGACATCCCTGCCCCAACGCGGGCACCGCCACATCTCCAATGCAGCGCCAGCAGCAGGGGAGCCGCTGTGAGCCCACCTTCCCTGCATGGGATCCTCTCTGCTCTAACAGGGCACAGGGCGCACCCTCCTGCCCCACTCTCCTGCCCGGACCTGCCCTGTCTGTTCTGGTTTTGCACCCAGCCAAGCCAAGGTTAAAATCCAGCCCTCCTGACTGCCGGAGTGGTGGGCAGTGCATCGCACTGCGCTGCCCCTGAGATCTGGCTGCCCCCCGCCCTGCTGCTGTGCCTCTGCTGCCTGCTTTGCCGTGCTGGGGTCCTGCAGAACTCAGCTGGCTGCTACCACACAGGGAATGGCTGGGATGCAGGCTCCAGGCGCTGCAAACAGCCCCATCCCACAGCAGCCCCAGCTCCCTGCAGCAGCACCGAGCCCGGTTTTCGAGGACTTTTCCCTTCTCCCTGCTCTTCTCCAGCTGGACCAGTCCCCGCTCCTCATCCCTCCAGCCAGGACCGAGCCTTTATCCACCACAGCCCCCTCTCTTTGCCGTGGCAAATTCCCCTTCTGCCCGCGCTGCTAAGAAGCTCTGAGCTGCCTCTGCCTGGCAGTTTGCGTTGGCAAAGAGGCGCGAGGCACCGGGCTTGCCACATCAAATGAAAAATATCATGCAACCAAAACTTCTTAGAAAAACCCAAACGCATCTAATCTGCCAAACGGGGCACGCGAGACGTAGACAACAAGATCAGGGCAGGGCAGGAAAGGGCAGGAAGGATGGACAAAGGAAGGGTGTTGTAAAAAAGATCTATTTTATACGTAAAATGTCAGGGTAGTATTTTTTAACAATTTGCATAATTGGCTACCACAGATAATCCCCTGAAATGAACTAAATATATCACAACTGGGGGCTTTCCAAGCCCAGCTTGCTTTCTGAAATTGATTGGTTTCAGCTTTGCATTTTTTTTTTTTCTGCGCTCTTTCTTTCTATCTTTACCAGCTGAGTTTGGCTGGTTTCTGAAATGCCTGCTTTGGGAGCAAAACTAAACGTTCACCTGGGGATGGCTTCCTATGGTACGAGTTTGAGTCAATGAAAATGTGACTTAATTTTAGATTTCGTTAGGAAAAGGGAACCAAGGCAGAAGACAGCTGCTGCAGTGGCAGATGAAGACCAACTTGTTCTGATAAAAAGTCAGGTGAAATGACATTTAAAGCTCTGCTGGCCTAAGGAGTTAGCTGGGGCAAGCTGGCCCGGTTCCCCTGGAGTCAAATCTGGCCCAGCTGCTCCCAAACGGAGATGCTCCGAAGCCTCTTCTGGAAATGTTCTCCTAACCGAGTTGCCAAGTGATGTAGTGAGTGCTTGCTAAGAGCTTGGGTATAAACATGTCTCTTCATCTCTTGGTGACTCTTTCCAGTCCCTTTTTTGTCCTGTTCTGGAAGCCACTTAAGAGAAGGGCTTCAGGTCCAACTGTTTTCACCTTTAACGATCTTGGTTAAAAAAATAATGTCATTAATCTGAGACATATCCCAGCAACAGGCACACGCAGGTACAGAAGTGATGGGCATGGCATAAACCCAAAGAGTACCCACAAGCACAGTTCTGTTTCCATTTAAATAGAGATTTGGTCCAAGCTGTAGCAAAGGCCACTCTGAAAAGGGGATTTAAGTTGACAGCAAGTTGTATTTTGACCTTAGAAGCATCGGGCTTTCTTCAGAAGGCTCGCGTGTATCGTAACTGATGATGTGTCTGAGCGCCGCCGAGATGCAGTGTTGAGATGATATCACTCCGAGCTAATTAGCTGTACTCAACCGTCTGACCAAGTCAGGGGAAAGGGAATGCTGTGGTTGCCAGTAATGGGAAAGACATTAGGAAACACGTCCCGCGGGCCAAATCCTGCAGCGTTAAACTTGTGCTCGAGCACACTTCCCTTCGATTCAGTGAAAGCCTTTCTCTGAAGTTAAGAATGAATAAGATATGAGAAAGGAGAGAGAGCCAGCTACGGGGGGAAACGTTGTCTTGTGTTTGAGCACGGGACCGAGACCAGGAAATCCTCCGCTCCCCTGCCCCCTGAGCCAGGGAACGGCTGAATGAGCTGGGAAGATGCCTCGGTCCCTGCGCCTGCGGGCTCCCATCCGTGTGCACCAGGGCAGGAGCCTTTGTGCCGCGTCCCTGCCGCGCTCTGACCCCGCTGCCGTGTCGGCAGGTGGGGCTGAGCACCCCGCAGCCTGACCCGCTGGTCCCGATCCATTTTATCGGCAGTTCAAGCACAAATGATGGGGGGTGGACTGGGCTGGCTCCTTCTAACGCAGCAGGGACGGCTGGCAAGCCCACGGGCTGTGACGCCAAACCGCCACGGCACGACTTGCTAGCCCTTGTGTGCCAGAGCCCTCATCCTTTCCTGGGAATGCTTACCATATCTCACTGCTTTAGGGAAATCTGGGTGGGAAATATAAGAGATGAGGGTGTTTGAAGTGCTCTGAAATCCTCTGACCAGAAAAAAAGTGAAACGCTGTCTTCGCTCTTCCTCTTGCACGTACAAAATGGTACCTGTTTTTCATTTTATTCGGGGGATTTCCTATAGCAAATGATATAGGTATTTGCTCATTGGATTTGGTTTTCAAGCCCTTCGTGTATGTTAGGCAGTTTCATTTTGATGTCACCGATGACAGTGCCGTTGCGGTATGCCCAAGGACGAAGATGGCACAGCTCGTGGTAGCTCAGAATCGGAAGGGGGCAGCCGGGAAATGCGAGGCAGAAAGCAGTGGGGAAAAGAAAGGGATCGTGTTCATTGACAGCCCGTGGGGCCAGGCCCACTGCTGATGCAAAGTCAGGTAGCTGAGAGCTTTCTGCAGAGAAGAGGTTTCAGAAATGCCCTTCTGAACAGCCATCCCCAAACAATGCTTTAGCCTTGATCTGAGGCCACCAGCTGCCTGTCGGAATCAGACTTCCACCCGCATCGCTCCTTTAAAAGCCCCAGCTGCTGGTCAGCCTTCTCCGTTCATCATCAGCATACCAAAAAAATGAGCCTCCTTCATGATTCAGCAAAGAATAACATTGCTGGTTCGAGATCCTGGAAGCCTGGAGGCCATCAGTTTTTTAATTTTTACTCTGAAGGAATTTCCTTTTCTCCTAGTGCTGTGCTCTCTTGCCAAAGCCAGGAAGCTGACTATCTATGGACAACAGTGACCAAAATTTGGTTTTCCTGGAATTTTCTCGCTTCCCTCCGCATACCCACACAATAGGCTTTTTAGGACGCCCGCAGCCTGTAATTTGCCTTTCTAGCCTGATAATGTGGCTCGCAGAGGCATCAGTTTTGCCAAGTCATCATCTGGAAGGAACACTTGCTTATGCAACGGGCTTCGTTTTCCCCCTCTGTGCCCGATGGCCACCGGTTGCCACCGAGCCCGGCTCCAGCCTTAGGGGCTGCGTCAGAACCGCCCCGCAGACGCTGGGAACCAGGAGAAACACCATGAAGGCTGGGAAAGGGCCCGAAACTTTCAATTTCAAAAGGCACGGCCCAGAAACCAGAAGGACCAAGAACCCAATGCTGTGGTTTCCCTTTGCCTGACTAAAGAAAATAGCTGCTGTCTATTTTTACTAAAAATGTGGGACGTGGGGCCCTTCGCTTCCCCTGCACAACTGGGGGATGCTGCTCACAATGCAGGAGGGGGGGGAGTGGAGCAGGGGGGTCGTCCCGGATTAAAACCAGCTGACTGGTCCGCAGAAATCTCTCCCATAGATTCTTCAAATATTTCTTGCCCACACCGCTAGAAGATTTATTCGTAAGGTAAAAGAAAGAAAGCTGGGAGAGGGATTGGGGAATCTCGTCGCACCTACAAAAATTCCTCGTTCGCATTTTAAGGCAGGGATGGGATCGATCGAAGTCTCCCCGCTCTTCCTTTCTTTTCTCCAGTCCCGTATCGCCGTGCTATGCGGTATTCTGAGGGCATGCGTCGCAGCAAATCAACGCTGATAGCATCAGTAAGCGTTTGCAGTGTATCGGGTACCTTGCAGAAAATGAAAGCCATCTGTCCAAGTGCAGAAATGGGATTCCGGCGTGTGAAATGTGTTGCGTGCGTTATGCGTGTGACCTCTGTGTTCGCTGTCATGAGGAGCATTGGGAACCTCGAAACCTCTGATCAAAAAGATGTTTTTCATTTTCAACATTAAAAAAAAAAAAAAAAAGTCCTGAGCAGAGAGAACAAAGACTTGAGTCTTGTTTTACTTACACTTATTAACTTCGTATGTTTGCTCTTCATTAAGAGACTCTTTTTAGATGACTGAAAATACAAAAAAGTCCTGAATGTGTCAAAGTGGCACACACAGAAATGACTCGCTGGGGGGAGTAGCTATTGTGGCAAATCACTCCACTGCTAAGTCCTGTAGTTCTTTGCTCCTTACCCTAAAAATACATGCAAGTGTACATGCTAAGGAATAACTCCAGCTGAACTGGTCAGAGGTGTTCCAGTTTCTCTTCATAAGACACTGCATCCCCAAATCCTTGATTTCTATGAATTCCATTGCTCTGTTCCCTCCGGAGCACAAGCAGCTATCTTCCCAGGATCACAGATACGGATTGCTGCTGTGGGTTGAATTGGGGCTCATTTCCCTCCTCTTCCATCTGTCATTCCTCAGTACAGCCAGAGTGCCTTCAGCCCAGCGGTGCTGCCCTGTAAAACGGAATCGTACAGCCCCGTGCAGAGGTGTGTTGCAGGAATGTACCACCCAGGTGCTTCGTTGCAGAACGAAAGGCAGTCAGCAATGGCAGGGAACAAAGCGGTCTAGCACAGTGAGAGACACTGGTGCTCTGGAATGTGCTTCCCACCTCTAACATTTGCAATTGTAATTAATCATTTGGTTGCAACTGCGGCAGCAATGCCACATTGCAGCACCATCGCAGTTGTGAAAAGGGTTATACGGGCAGGCCATCCCCTTCGGGCACATTCCCTTCACAGCCAGTATGGGAAAGTTTCAAAGAAATGGACCTCCTGAGCTGAATTCTCTCAACTCAGTGAGGAGCTTTTAATTTTCAAGCTCAAAGGCGATCCGTTCCCTTGGTATTCCAGCTACAGAATCTGTTGTACATTTTATAGGCAGTTTCCTGGCACTTCGCATTGGCAGCAGCGAAGTCGAGACATCTCAGTTTTTGTAGACAGTGACAAACATTAGGGAGAGATGTGGCCAAAACTGTATCCCATTGCCTTCAGCTTCCCATGCCACCAAGCAATTACTGCTGGGTCAACTGCAAGCAGGCCGAGGTACCACTGCAGAGCAAACCCTACGCTGCAGGAGGCACAGTGCAAACTTGCTTGGAAGGTTTTCATTCCCTGAAGATTCCTAAACTAGTTGCCCGGGGTACAATTTGCAAAGGTATTTCCAAAGCATTGTTAATTGTTCTGAAAACAAAACAAAACAAAACAGCAGAGCCTGACAAGCCCTTATCTCTGCAGACACTGGGGTTGCTATCTGCTATGGAGCTGCACCAGTGGCAATATGAGGATAACTTTTGGAAGACAGCATGCTCAGCGCGGGCTGGCCCACTGTATGTACACAGCTGATTATGTTTGTAGCCTTGAAGGGCTCCGGCCACAAAAATGGAGGGAAAAAAACAAAAATTGAGGGAAAAAAAAGGGGGGAATAAACAAAAAAATAATAATAATTAAAAAAAAGGGAATAAAGAAATAGGGAGGGAAAAGGGGGGGGGGGGGGGAAAAGGGAAAAAAAAAAAAAAAAAGGAAAAGAAAAAACGAAAAAGGAGGGTAAAAGAACGACTAGGACTAAATGCTAAAAACGCACTGTAGGAATTGGGACCATGGGGTTGATGATGGGGTTGATGAGCATACCCGGGGGACTCCGGGACTGCTCCCTTAGAGCCTGCCCAGCCGTGGGGGCAGCTCGGCTTGGCCCCTGCAGCCCCACGGGGCACCGACCCCTACAACCCCACCGGTCCCCGGCCCCCGACCGCCCCCGGGGCCGGGCGCGACCGCTGCCGGCCTCCCCCCAACATGGCAGCGGCTCCCGCGGCCGCCCCACGTGCTGTCAGCCCGCCGGCGCGCCTCAAGCCACGCCCCCTAGAGGGGCGTGTCCACCGCCGGGTTTCGGCGCGCCGCGGCAGCAGCGGCGCCTCCGATTGGCTGAGGGCCCTCCGGCCCCGCCTCCCGGCGCGCCGAGGCCCCGCCTCCCGGCGCGCCGCCCGCTCCCCGCGTCCCGCGGCCGCCGCAGCGGAGCCGGCGCTGCCCGCCCAGCGCCCATGGAGCTGCTGTGCGTGGAAGCTGTGCCCCGAGCCCCCCGCGCCGGGCGGGACCCGCAGCTGCTGGGGGACCGGCGGGTGCTGCAGAACCTGCTGAGCCAGGAGGAGCGCTACAGCCCCCGCGTCTCCTACTTCCAGTGCGTGCAGCAAGAGATCAAGCCGTACATGCGGAAAATGCTGGCGTTTTGGATGCTGGAGGTACGGCCTCAAATCCTCTTCCTCCTCCTCTCCTCCGTCTCCAGCTCCTTGCCCGGACGCCCAAGTTTTTTTTGCTTTTTCTCGCCCCGCCGTCCGTGCTTGCAAAGCGTGCGCGCCCCGGGACGGAACTGGCGGCAAAGGGGGAAGGCAGCGGCCGCCCCCCGTGCACCCGCCGGGGTCCCTCCTGCTGGGTGTGGGAGCAGCCCCGGGGCACGGGGAAGCCTCTGGGGTCCGTGCGAGCCGCAGCTCCGGTCCCCCGCAGGGAGGAGGCCGTGCCCTAGGGAGGAAGGGGGGCGGCGGGTGGGCAAGGTGGTCTGCGGTGGGGCAGAGCACGGGCGAGGGGTGGTTGAGCTAGGAGAAATGCTGGCCCCATGCAGGAGGAGCAGCCCCCCCGAACCCCCAGCATGTGCCCCCTTTTTCTCCCGGTAGTATCCTACCATGCTGCTCTCGGGCCCCCATTCATCCCCTGCTCCCCAAAATCCTGGCCCCAAATGCTCCCCCATGCAACCGGCAGCCCAGAGGCTTGCACACCCTGCACAGGGCTGAGAAAATAATACTGCTACCATTTACTTCCCTAAATTAAAATGAACGAGGCTCTCTGCGGGATGCAGCTCAGCGGGGAGACCTCACGGGCCTCTTTATGGGATGGTCAGAGCAAAAGGTCTCAGCAGGGAGAGAAACGGCAAGAGACGAGTGACGTTGGGATCCAGCCTGCCCGCTCAGCACCGCAGCCACCCTTGCAAGAAGCTGCCTGCTTCTGTCAAAAGAAATGGGAGAGCGCTTTGCTTTTAAAAAGTGTTTTGTTGTTGTTGTAGTTTTATTTTTCTTTTTCCTGTTTGCATTGTTCTGTTGCTGCAAGTCTCTGTCTGAGGAGGCTCGTTAGATAAATGCTGCTCTGGAGCCTGTTGCTGTGGAGCTCTGAGGACGGTCACAAAGTGGGTGACACTTCGGGGCTGTCACGGCTGGGCATGGGCATGGCTGCGTGCCGGCGCTGGCAGCCCGTGCAGGGGGGGCGTCGCTGCTGGGGGAGAACGGGGGTGCTGGCTGCTGCTGGAGGAGAAACCTCGATAATTTTCTGGCCGCGTTGGTCACGTCGACTTCCTTCTTTCAGCGTTGTGATGTTGGTCGCGAGATTAGAGCGGAGGGCTGAAATTCGGAGCTCTGGGATTCTGCTCGTGGCCGTGGCGCGAGTGCGGCTGGGGGGGAGGGAGGAAGACTCCCGGAGCCAGGCACGGCTCCACCATCGAGTCTTCCCTTGCCCCTGGGCCACTGAGGGTGGAATTGGCAGGAGTGGATCCTGCACCAGTAGGTCTCCAGCTGGAGGCTGCTGGAGTTGCTGATTTTCCCTGAGGTCCTGAGACCTCCCAGAGCAGAAAACGGGCAGCTTGGGCAGCCGGCTGCGGGCATCCCCGAGAGCAGTGAAAAAGGCAGGGGGTGGAGGGGTTGCAAATAAAGGATTTGGGGTCTTAAAGTCTCTGTGGGCTCTTTCTAACTACATTTAAGCTCTTCTGCTTTGCACAGGAAGATGAATGGAGCCGTGCAGCACTTGTTGCTAGTGTAACCCCGCTGCAGCTGTAGGCTTTACACCTGTAGCTGACTTACTCCTTAGCCCTGTGGAGCTGTCAGAGCCCTGCAGATAAACGTGCAGCACCGCCGCGACCAGAAGCTTTGAAGCTGCGGTGTGCAGGCAGGATCTGGAGAGTCCGGTGCTGATTAAAACTTCCTTTTTTTTTTCTTTTTTTTTTCCTTTTTTGTTTTGTTTTGTTTGCTTGGGTTTTGTCAGGTGTGCGAGGAGCAGAAATGCGAAGAAGAGGTCTTCCCCTTGGCCATGAACTACGTGGATCGCTACCTGTCCTCAGTCCCCGTGCGGAAAAATCACTTGCAGCTCCTGGGGGCGGTCTGCATGCTGCTGGCTTCCAAGCTGCGAGAAACCATGCCCCTTACGGTGGAGAAGCTCTGCATTTACACAGACAACTCCATCACGCCTCAGCAGCTCCTGGTAATCACTCGCCCCTATCTCAGAGAGCCCTCCAGCCCCTCCCCAGCCCTTATCTCCTGCACGCTGCTGCTTGGCACCATACCTGCCCCTGGGTCTCCTCCTCCTGTTGTTTTTTTTTCCCCCTGTTTCTCCACCTTCCTCTGTGTTCCCCAGCCAACCTCCTCACCCCCTCGCCACGGGTGGATTTGGGTCTGTTGGTGGAGCCCTTTCCATCGTGGCAGAGCCTCGTTCCCTGCTGTGTGGGGCAGGATTGTCACCTCCGTTGTCACCAGAGACCGTCCCCTGAGCCTAAAGTGCTCACTGGCAGCACGGAGCTGCCCCGCTGAGCTTGCTCCTTGGGCTGCTTTGCTCTCGAGTGACAGCTCTGGGGAACAAAGGCATGTGCACAGTGCAGAGCAGGAGGAGGGGAAGCATTAAGTGGGGAGCTTCTGTGATCTGGGACCTGGGTCGTGCCTTCCAGGCTGACGATGCTGCCAGGGGAAGGGGTGATGGAAATGCTTGGAGCTTGCTCCGAGTTAAAGCAGGGCTGCTCTGCCTGTCCCGTCAGACACTTGGGTGGCAGCTGCGTAGGCTCTGAAGGCAGAGCTTTTTGTCTGATAAAAGCTGTTCAAAGCAAAGATCCAAACCTCTGGGCTCAGCGTTGCCAGCGGGGGAAGGACGCTGGAGAACCCCTTTTCTCGGGGGCCCTCTGTGCTGTCAGTTCAGAGCTCTCGGGAGGAAACGGCCACCTCGGCTCGAGTGACAAACATCCCTGGAGACGGTTTGCCTATGAGAATTTCTCGGGGTTAGTCATCGCCTTATTAAATGTCTGTTTTTTTTTCTGGGCTGGGGGTGGGTGAGATGATCTGAGCGTGTCCCCAGGGTGGGGAGCGAGCCCACAAAACTTTCAGGTGTGAGTCGGAAGGCAGTTCTGGTAAC
Organism: Oxyura jamaicensis; assembly: GCF_011077185.1. NCBI lineage: Eukaryota > Metazoa > Chordata > Aves > Anseriformes > Anatidae > Oxyura > Oxyura jamaicensis. The sequence continues at coordinate 3,287,216 of NC_048918.1, read as the reverse complement.
GGGAGCTCTGCTCTGAACGTGCTTTTTCCAAGCGCCGGTGAAGGTCGTGGAAAACCCCCTCACCTCCATACCTCTCCCTGCAGTTGTTTGGGGGTGGCTGCTGCCATACGTAGCCCTCGTGGAAAAAGCACGTGGATTGTTAGTGCGAATAGTGGTGAGGGATGGAAACGCAGAGGAAATGCAGGTGGTTGTTGCTTCTCTGGATGCTGGGCTGTGGTCGTGCCGCAGCACCTTGCTGCTGGGGCTGCCCCAAAAAACTGTGAGCAAAGGTTTTGTCCAGCTGTCAGTGACGTTTCATCCTTGGGAGCGGTTCCTCACCCATCAGTATTCCCGGCACTGGGTTCATCACGTGAAGCTAATCCCAGCCTGTAACAGAAGGGTTCCTCTTGGCCCCGGGGTAATGACTTGCTCCCGTGCTTCGCCTCTGTCTTCCTCTCCGATGCAGACTTTGAGGGCGGCCCTGCTGCCGTCAGCCCTGCAGGTTAAGGGACACCTTCACAGCGATTTTAGCCATTTCTGCAGCACGGATCGTGGGCCACAAGGAGCTGGACTTGGTAGGCACCTTGCACGCGGCTGCCACGGATCCCAGATGTGTCTTCCTCTTTGGTTTCTTTTTGGTGAAGGTTTGCTTTTTTCAGACAAACTTAAGCTTTGTTTGTAGCAGGCTCCTTCAGAGAACAGGTGGGTGGTGGGCAGAGGACGTGCTGACACGCAGAAAGAAGCACCAGCCTGGAGGTTTTCCTTCGCTCTGCTGCAGTGCTGCCTCCTCCCTTGGAGCCTTTTCTCCTTCCCCCAGGGGTTTGTCAGCAGGAAGCTGTGGCTAAGCAGTGCCACAATATTCATCTTCCCTCCTCCAGCCAGCGTTGGGGTGGAGATGGAGGAGTAAAACGCTGCCTGCTGCTCCCTTCTGATTGTGCAGGGCTCCGTACTGCAGCTCCTTTTTGTACTTTTTTTCCCCACTAAAATACTGGGACGCTCAGCGCAGCGTGGGGCACGGCTGAACACCCAGCCTGGATCTCTGCCCAGGGAGCTCCAGCATCAATACGCGCTTGGGATGGACAAAAGTGGCTTCACCAGGCGTGCTTTTGGTCGACGCTCCTTGTCTGGAGCAGATCCCGCTCGGGTTTCCCTTTGCTCTCTGTAGAGGTGGAGCGGAGGTAAGGGCTGCAGCTCCGTGAGAGGTTTGGCTTCGCCCCGAGACCTGACAAGAGTTAATGCCCTGATTACAAAACCAGGGTGAGCTGCTGCTCTTTTCCTCCTCTGTGCTAATCGTGGCGGTGTCGCCTCTCTTTCACAATCGGTCGGTGGAAGAGGGCGGGGAGGGGAAGGGGAGCTTCTTCATCAGGGTTTGGACAATGGCGCATCCTGGCCTCCTCTCGTGGAGCCGTGCCATTTCGGCTTCCACCGTGTCCTCCCAGGGCCCTCGGAGGAAGCTGGCTCACTTTCCCACTTGGTTTGCTTCCTTCTCTTGCAGGGATGCTTGGCACCAGCTCAGCGGTTTAGAAAGGACACATCTGAAACAAAATCTTGATGAAGTTATTCTAGGGAGAAGGAAATGATGCAACAAGGGACTTGTCCATTTGGAGGAAGTTGGATTTCCGTCGAGGGCATTATCTAACCTACCTTGCTTGTCTTTTTTTTTTTCTTAAAGACCTTTCTGGGCTGTGCGAGCGAGCGCTCAGCTGCTTGAGGGCTGGGGAGAGCAGCTGTGGGTCACCTTCATCCGTGGCTTGGGGGCATCTGCCTGCTTTGCCCCTGCCACGTTGACTTGCCTCCGAGATCTTTGATCTGAGGTCGGTTCTTCAAATCCCAGGTATTTCCTAGCAAAGACCTCAGGCAGGGCCAAGCCACCGGGCGGGCGATGAAGGAAGCAGCAGTGACAGCAGACGATGAGGAGTGAAAACAGGAGAAAGGGGTCACAGCTGAGCAGGAAGGGTTGCTCACTCGTGATAAGCGTCGACCTTCCAGGGTGCAGGCTTGTGGTTCCCCTCCTGCGTGTCGCGCGGGTGGAGTGGATGTGGCAGCTCCTGCACCTGGAGTCAGCACCTTTACCCCCGGCATCCAGCCTTGAGGTGCGCTCCGGGGATGGAAACAAACGTTCCCCCCACGTTTCCTATTTGCAGCTGGACTTTTCGTGGCTTCTCATTTCTGTAGCTGTTGGGGAGGGTGGGTGGCCAACAGCGACGGCTCTTTCCACCCTCCTTTTGAGTCAGCTCGCGAGCACATCAGAGTGCAGCCTGCTCCCGCTCTGCTGGCGGCTCATCGAGGCAGTGGTAATGAGAAATGGCACCTTATCAACCCGAGTGACAAAATCGACTTCCTTTCTCCTGCGGGCAGGGCTGCTGCAGAGAAGGAGCTGGGCTCTGCTCCCTGCGCAGCCTTGCCAGCAGCGTTCACGCAGGCTCCTCGCAGGCACGCCGCGCGTGGGTGGCGGTGAGGGTAGAGCTTGGTTTGCAGGGTGGCTGTCACCACACAACGGGGAGAGGAGGTGGCGCGCCTGGCGCATCCCAGCCTGAGTTTGCAGAGCTGCAAAAGAGGAAAACTCCCTGCTTGTGTCTCGGATCCCGCTCCGTGGGGGTGCAGAGGCAGCAGCCTGGGGCTTGAGGCTGTGTCACTGCAACAGGACTGCGAAATCTTGTCAGAGCAGGGGAGGTGATGGGCAATGCTAGCTGCTTTCCTTCCTTCTCTCTTTTTTTTTTTTTCTTTTGGGGGATGCAGCCAGGAGAGATGAAGGGTGCAGAGCCTGCAGAGGCAGAGCCCAGCTGCCGGGCACTTCCCAGCCCTGCAGGCGCTGGCCGAGCCTGGGGAGCTCTTTCAGGAAGGCGCCGGGTGCAGCCCCGGTGATGGGACGCTCGGTGGGCAGCGTTGGCAGCCTGCAGCCCTTCCACGGGGAGGTTGGACCGGAGAAACAAAGGAACATTTTCCACTTTCTTCCTCTCTTTCATTAGCCAGGCAGAGAGCAATTCAATTAGGTGCAAAACAAAATGCCAGGAAAAGGATGTTTGCTGTGCGGAGCGGCGCTGCTGTCGCAAAGCTGCTTGCTTGTCTCTTGGAGCCTTTTGTTTTGCTTCTTCCACAGAGAAAGTGATTCACAGATTCTGCCATGCTGCTCCGAGAGTGGGAAATCCCAGGGGTTAGCGGGAGAGAAGCGAGGAGCAGGGGGTTTTGGCCGGAGAGCGGCTTCCCCCACCTAAATCCTGTGAGCCGGTGACAGTCCTCGGCGCCTGTCGCCTTCGGCCGGCCTCTCGAGTGCCAGCTGAGCCTCAGGATCAGGCCCCTGGTACCAACGAGGTTTTCAAGAAGCTGGAAAACCTTTTTATTAGCTGGAAAAGAGCTGCTTTTGTGCGCTGCAGATTGGCCAGGCTGGTGTGCTGGGCCAGCTCCAGTGTGGCAGGAGCCAGCGTGCCCCAGGTGAGCTCTCGCCGCTGATCCTGCGCCCTGAATCTTCTCCTGGAGATGAGATGTGTCCCAGCAGGGCCGGGCTTTCTGCCACACCAGCGTGAATGCCACGCACCCCTGCCAGGAGCTGGCTTGTGGCTCTGGGAAGAGACAAGGAGCAAGGGCCTGGCGGATGCTGGGCTCCCCTCGTGCCGCGATCCATTCGGGGCTGGCTCTGAGAGCCGCGATCTCCGGCTCCTCTTTGGGACCTCAGCCCTGGGTCGGCACAAGGGCCGTGCTGCCCCCATGTGCAGAGCTCAGGCTGGGGCTGCTCGGCTCGCACCCTCGTGGCCGGATCCCACGAGGTGCCACTGGTGTCCCGGCTTCCCAGGGGGCTGGGCAGATGCTCAGGCAAGCAGCTGGCTTTCCTAGCGAGGCTGCTGGCCCTTGGTGGCTTCCAGCTGAGTGACGGCAGGGACAACGCAGTGCTCCATCCCTCACAGCTCTTTTCGTGTGTCACCTTGCTGTGTGGCTGCGGTTTAACCAGTGGCCAGCACTCTCCTTTCTTTTCTTCTTCCATGAAGCCTGGTCTCCCTCCCCTTCTGCCATCTCCTCGTTGAACCAGGCACCCTAAAGGACTTGTGCTGCGGTCCGGAGGCTCTGGAGCTCATCGCTAGGTTCCTTCTTGCTTTTATTCTGCGGATTTGGCTTAAAAATGCAGAAAGCCTGGCAGGCTGGCCATCCATATGGGAGCCCGGTGAGCGTGTTCCAGCGAGGCACCGCTTTCTGGTTGGAAAAGCACGGGCTGCGAAGCGGCAAATAGCGCGTTTGGGCTAGCGGGGGACTCGAAGCAGGTTGAGCAATGCTGCTCACTTAAGCAACTCAGAACTGGTATTGTTGTGTAAGGGGAAGAGTGGGTTTAAAAAAAAAAAAAAAAGAAAAAAGAAAGCGGAGATCGGCCTTTATGAAAACAACTCTCACTTCTTCAAATCCATCTGTTCGGGCGGTCCTGCGGGCAGCGCTGACCTTGTAATCTTAGAGCGCTTGGAAAAGAATAGATGCTCTGCTGGCTGGGGCTCGGCCCTGAAACGAAGACACCTGATCCAAATCCCAGCTCAGCTCTGTCCTTCCAAGCCCAGAGCCCAGGCATGCTCGGCTCCTGCTGTGATTCCTTGTAGGGCTGCTGTTCCCCCTGCGATCGGGGAGGAGAGACACGGGAGCATCTTCTGCGCCGCTTCTGGCGTACCCAGAGCCTTGTGCCAGACCCAGATCCGCTGCTGACCCCGAGGATGAGGGCGGAGGGAAGTGGGAAGCCACGTGCTTGGGATCCGGAGGCTTCCATCACGTCTCGTGGGGGAGTCAGAGAGGCTCCGGGCGGCTGGGTGCGGGCTGCTGGGGACACTCCTGCACGGGTGGGAAGAGAAATGATCTCAGGAAGATGCTGCTGTTGCTTCTCCTGAGATTAGTGTAGTCATGGCCAGACGAACATCAGAGCTGCCCAGCGTAGCGAGCCCAGGGCATGCGTGGCCTCCGGGTGGGTTTGCTCAGCCCCTGCCGCAGCTAAGCCCCGTCGATGGGACTCAGAACCACTGAGGCTGGAGCAGAAGCGATGGCAGAGCGGGGAACCGAGTGCGGGGTCCCAGATGCTCTGCTCCAGCTGGAGTCCGTGGGGGGCACTGAGCCCCCCCCCCCCCCCCCCCGCCTGCTCCCCAGCTTGCAGACTGCGTGGAGACGAGGGGAAGGCCTCACAGAAACCTGCTGGAGGTGCGGGCTGAGCGGCACGACGTGGCATGGAGAAGCCAGCAGCCGGCTGGCATCTAACTGGGAAGCACTGGCTGTGTGTCCCTGGGAAGGGTGGGGGCCAGTGTGGCTGTTCCGTGCCTCCTCCTCCTCCTCCTCCTCCTCCTCCTGGGAAGCTGCCGGGGATGCTCGGAGCGTGGGGTGCAGGGGACAGGGTGCAGGGCCTCTGCCTGCTGCGTGTCACCACCCAGCGAGGGGTCGGTGCGCTGACCGGGTCGGGGCACGCAGGGAGCTGAGCTGCTGCCTCCCCTTTGGGGTAACGGGGAGCAGTGAGTGCCCCTGCCAGCCCCGAGCTGGGCTGCTCCCGGCAGCTGGACGTCTGCTCTCCTTTGGGGAGCAGGGAGCGGTGTGCCTCCTGCCCCTTGCTCTTTTTATTACGTGTGCTGCTGCTGCAGCCTTGCAGAGCAAAGGAGCGCCCAGAGGAGTGCCTGCAGAGCAGAAGGCTGATCCGGCTGCGCCTGGGGAAGAAGAAAGCAGACTTAGCGCTTCCTCTTCTGATCTTTGCTCACGGCTGGCATTGTGCTATGGTGGCAGAGCGGGGATGTGCCCTCTTTTTTTTTGCCTGTCCGATGGATTGTGCTGTGTGCTCTTCCCCAGGCTCTGGGCTTATCCGCCCGTGGTTCAGGTGGGAGCTTCTCAAAGCCCCGCTGAGTAACGTGCTCTCTGTCTGTGTGCAGGACTGGGAGGTTCTGGTCCTGGAGAAGCTAAAGTGGGACCTGGTCTCGGTGATAGCGAACGATTTCCTGGCTCACATCCTCCATCACCTCCCGCTTCCTAAGGACAAGATGGAGCTGGTGAAGAAGCACGCGCAGACCTTTATTGCCCTGTGTGCCACAGGTGGGTGCCTGCTCCCGCTGGAGCCATCTGCTGGGGGGGTGGGCAGTGGTCCCGGGGGGCAGCCTGGGCTTAGTCAGGCTCGCTGGGTGCCCACCTGCCCTCAAATCGGAGCACTTTGCTGCTCAGCGACTGGTTTTCTGTCCCTGAGAAGTAGCTGAAGGAAGCTGCTGTTGCGATGCTCCACCTGTTTTCCATGGCTCCGATCCTGTTTCTCCGCGCTAAGCTGGAGTCACCCCTCTGCCTGGCCCTCGCTGGTTTTCCAGGGAAATCACCGTCCCGAGAACTCACAGCTCGCACCCACCCCTGCTAACAGCTGCTTTTTGTCCCTCTCCTGGCTCCAGACTACACTTTCGTCATGTACCCGCCCTCCATGATTGCGACGGGCAGCATCGGCGCGGCGATGCACGGCCTGACGCTCTCTGTCAACGACTTCAGCGGCGAGGCCGTCACCGAGCTGCTGGCCGGCATCACCGGCACGGAGGTGGTGAGTGCTGGCCGGGGGTCTGCCACTGGAAACCCTTCCTCTTTCTGCAGCTTGCTTTTGAGGGGGAAATAAGGTGTCCGTAACGATGCTGACCCTGGCTTGAAGAGCACCTAGAGATTAGGGAGCATCTCCAAACGCCGTGCCCTTGATCAGGGCCATGCTTGTGGTCGGCTCCTGGCCCCCAAGCGCCATCTGTGCGGAGCAGGGCGAGCTGGGGAGCCTTTGATGAGCGGCACAAAGGGCAGCGTCTGTTCCCCGCGCAGACAGGTGTCGGCAGGATCGGGTTGACGGGGTGGGATGGGGCAGGGGGAGAAGCCGGGCTCGGCATCTGCTCACCTCCACGGTGTCTGGTTGCAGGTGCCCAGCCCGGGGTGGGAAGGGGGCTGGGGGCACGGAGCCTTTTGGGATGCTGGCACTGGGGGTGCCGGGGGGCACCCGCCTACCCCTCTGCTGCCCTTTGAATGGGGAAGGGGGACCCGTCGGGCTCCCTGTGTCCTGCTCCTGCTGCAGTGAAGCAATCGGGAGCCTTTATTCTTTATTTATTTATCTTTTGATCCTTTTCTTCTGCCCGAGCGCGGTGCTGGCAGCCAGGCCGGGTTGGTTTCAGTCCCCTGACGGCAGCGCCGCGGCTTGGGAGAGGGCGGGAGGCTGCAGCCGGGCTTTGTGTGGGCACAGGGGACGGGGCAGGAGGACGTCTTGCTTTCTTGGTGTGGTTTTGTGTGTTTTTTTTTTTTATTTTATTTTTTTGTTTGCGGGAGCCCTTTTTGGAAGTCAATCAGTGCAGCCAGCTGCTCTCAAGCTGCTGCGGTGAATGGGGCAGGAGCTGAAACCCGCTCTGGGTCAGGGCTGCTGGGGGGAACAGGTGGGAAGCAGGGAGAGCACCGCAGAGGGAGGGGAGCCGAAAGGGCCGGGGACGGCTCTGCTGCCCTCCAGCCGGGTGCTGGGTGCTGCACACACAGCCCCTGCCCGGCTCCTGCGATGCGGCTGCAGCACCGCCAGGCTCCCCGGGGGAGCTCCCGGCCTCTCAGCATCCCTGGGCTGTGACTCGGTTTCCCCGTGGGCTTTGGAGCTGTGGTTGTGCCTTGGAGCTGCCCTGCCCTTGCAGAGCAGGATGAGGCCCCGTTGGCTTCCCAACGCGCCCCTGAGCTGGAGCAGCCCCACAGCTCGGCTGCCCTACGGGGTCGGGCCGAGCCGAGCCGCCTCCTGGGCAGCCCCAGGCTTCGCTCACAGCCTGGCTGCGCGCAGCTGAGCCACACAAATCTGACATCTCTGCCAAAATTACCTACGGAGAGCCCAACTGCGGCTCCCGAGATGCTCCTCAGCCTCCGTCCCTCCCTGCAGAGAGGCCGTAAGGTGGTGGCAGCTCCGTTAAACCCCCCGGGACCCCCGATCCCCCCTGCCCGATGCGGCGGGAGCGGGGCCGGCCCAGCAGCGAGCCGGGCTGCGGGCGGGCTGGAGGCCGCTGCTTACTGGAAGCAGCGTGGGGAAGGGGAGGTGGGCGTTGCTATTTTTGCTCGCCACATCCTCTGTCAGTTTCTAAGAACCGGCGGTGGATTCCTGGTAAGAGATTTCGGTGTGTGACAATATCCAGCGAGCGCGCGCAGCCCCGCGGCAGGCAGCTGGGCTCCGGCCTGGAGGTGCGAAATGTCACCTCATGCCCCGCGGTGACAGCAGAGCCGCGGGGTGGGAGCTGGGCCTTTTGGGACTCGCCTCGGTGTCACAGCGCTCTCGTCTCGAGGGAGAGGAGTTTCCTCATCTGGTCACAGCTTCTGGGGGAGAAGAAAGGGGTTTACCCTTACCGTAAGAGATACGCCGCTGCTCGCAGTCCCCTGCTCGTGGGGCTGGCGTGGCCCCCGGCACCGGGCTCCCTGGGGAGGCTCGGGTGAGTCAGGCAGGCTCCTGAGTGAGGAGCAGGGGGGTGAGAGCCCTGGGAGGAGCTGCGTGGTCACAGCATCGCTCCTGTAACAGCACTGATGGCGTGTGGCGTGTGGGGATGTAAGCGTGGGGCTGCTCCCCACTGACCCCCCCTGTGTCAGGAGGCTCCCGGCGGGTGGGCGACCGCGGAGATGCACGGTGAGCTCCGAGAGACCTCGCGTGTAGGGCCTGGGGGAGGCAGGAGGGTCTCCAAGGTGCACGCCCTTGCCTGTGTTTGGACCCGGGAATTCGGTTGCGGGGTGGGTCCCGGCCAGCCCAGCGATGTTGGGCTCTGCCCCTCCGGTTACCGGTGGCAGCTGAGTGCCGCGATGCCGAAATCGCGTGCTGCGTGCCGTGAGCTCTGCTGCCGGAGCTGTGCTGGGTCCTGATGGGCAGCGGCGTCTCCTCCACGGGAACGTGATTGAGGGGAGAGAAGGCAACCAGAGTGTTCTCCTGGGGCATCAAGGACAGACAAGCTGGAGATACCTGGAGGAAAAAGGCTTCTTCTGTGTGCTTAGATGCTCCAGGGGGCAGAGAGATGGTCCAGCAGCTGCTCAGAGCTATCTTAAGGCACTCACCTGTGAACAGCAGAGAACTGAGGCCTCTTTTTCCCATTCCTTCTCCCGCAGGACTGCCTGAAAGCTTGTCAGGAGCAGATTGAGGCAGCCTTAGCCGAGAGCCTGAAGCAAGCGTCCCAAAGCCAGCAGGAATACAGCAGCGCCAAGACTGCTGCCTACCCGGCCAGCCAGCCCACCAGCACGCCCACAGACGTCACGGACATCAACCTGTGACCAGCCTCCCCTTCCCAAGAGCCGCCCAGCCCCGTGACAACAGGACCTGGCCCCGGACACCCAAATGTCACTGCATCCCTCCTCCCCACCCGAAGCACGCCGAGGATTTGCTCCGCTTGCTGGCTGCACGGCGAGGGCTTCGCGCTCGCCCATCTCCCCTCCTCGAGCGCCGGAGGGGGGCAGGAGGAAGGCGTTTGGGGGGCTCCGACGATGGCCATCGGGGCTGGCAGGGCTCACCGCTGCTTGGACTCTGCTCGCTGGCTTCTGCAGGAGGCAGGGGTGAAGCGACCCTCCTCGTGGTGGTGGGGCGCAGGCGTAGCCGGGGAGGGGAGCAGGATCCAAAACGGAGTTGTAGAACATTCCCCAGCTCGTGTTCCACGGAGCCCGGGTGCCGATGTCTGCTCTCTCCTCGGGTACGTTGACCCTGATGACTTCCAGCCCCGCGTAGGCCATCGATCATGCACAGCCAGCCTCGTACCCGGGCCTACGTGACCAAAACGTTGGTAGCCCCCCACCTCCTTCCCCAGGCCGGGGCACTGCCGGCCCGCTGGGCTCGCGAGGAACAAGCATCCAGGAGGAGAGAAGGGTGCTCGTGGATCCCTGGGTCCTGATCGCTTCGTGCTGGGTTAGCTGTGGCTCCTGGGGGGGCTGGCGTGGCTGCTTCTGCTTGGGGGTGTGTGTGTGGCTTGATTCTTGTTGCCATTAGATTTGGGATTTGCGGGTTTTTGGCTTGCTTTGGGGAAGCGCTCCTTTTCCGCGTGGACAGCACAAGTCCTCGTCCCCGGGGAGCAACCTCTTGGGCGAGGTTTGGGCGCGTGCGGAGCGGGGACGGCGCTGCCCAAACGCAGACCTTCGCAAATCACCTTGGCTTTGTGCTGCCCCACCGAGGCTGCTTAATTTATTGTTAACTGCTCAAAAAAGGGGGAGGGAATAAGACCTGCTGTCCCTTGCCGTGGGGCCTGGGTGCTGGTCTCCTCTCCTTCCTGAAGTGCCTTTATCCCTTTGTCCCCTTCCTTAGCTCCCTGAGCACTGGGAGACTCTCTCACTTTGGAAGCCGGGTGGTTTTTAGGAAGCTCAGACATCAGACTAGATTTTAAGAAATCCATATGAACGTGCTGCTATAGTCTGAAATGCATCTTCACTCCTCCAAGGCAGGGATCTCGGGTGACTCAGGAGGGGGCTGTTTTCAATCAGTACATTCACGGGGGTCCGCGTTGTGTCCTCACAGGGTGGAATATTCGCTGCGCACTTGATTTGAGAAGTGATTGCGTTTTTGTTTCGTTGTTGTTGTTGATCCTGTCTGTTAGTTTTTATATAAAAAAAGTGTTTTTTTAAAAAAAAATAATGCTGCTTTTCTAAGAGAACTATTACCTTGTAGAATTGTATTAACTAGGAGAAGCCAGAGAGACTCTGCAGGGATGGGAGGCAGAATGCTGCTGCTCGGTGACCGCCGGCCACGTGGATCTGTGGCTGCCGTCCTCCTGGGGGGGATGTGGGGAAGGATGTGGAAATCTTCCGTTTTTGGTGCCGCTAGAAACAAAAGTCTTATCAGGTGGAAAAAGATGGGGCTGCTGTTCTTCCCCCAGCCCGAGTTGTCGAGAGGAGCCATCTGCCACTGACTCCTGCTAGCAGGACGGGCGGGGGGCGTGCAGAGCCTGTCTGTACAAGAGGAAATTTTTTATATATAAATGAGTTTTTAATTTAAGAGTAAACTGGTTTGGTGTTCACATGCGAGGTCCCGCTGCTGGGAAAATCAGAGGATCCTATGATGTTACAATAAAGTATTTTAAACGAGAACGATCGTGTCGAGGGTTTTCCCTTTGTTACCTGCCCCTGCTGAGCTCTGCCTCTGCCCCAAATCAGGCTTGGGGCAGATCCCCCAGCCCAGGGGCTGCTCCTGAAGGCCCCCAGCCCTGCGTTTCCTGAGCAGGATGAAATAGGAACGGGCGGGCAGGGCACCGTCAGCACCAACCCTGCAGGGAGATGGAAGTGAGCGAGCCTGAGGCGATGCCACGGCACCTGCCCCCCGCTTTGCACAGCCACGGGATGGGGAGCAGCACCCCGGGGTGGCTCGGGGCTGGATGAACATGGACAAGGTGCTCTGGGGGAGTGCTGAAGGAGCCTTCCCGTGGGCACGGTGCCCGTGCTGAGCAGTTTTGCAGCTGCTGGAGGGGAGGCAGCGACTTCGCACCCCAGCACCTTCGAAGCCTCCCTCTTGCAGGTCGGTGCTGCAGCAGCTCGGGCTGCGCTGCAGGGAGCACGCGGGGTGCGTGGTGTGAGCCCGGGTATCGCCCTCACTCATCAGCTTCTGGCTTCTTTAAGGGAGATAAAAATCAGGAAGCCAAGGAAAACGTGCTGCGGTGCACAGGCGGCCCGGGTGTTGCGTGCTGCTCCTCTTCGTGTGGCTTCTGCTGCTGCCACCGCTGTGTCACTGGGGAAGGTGCCAGCTCTGGGTGAAGCGAAGGTGGCAGGGGGCTGAGCTCAGCACAGCAACACGCTGCCAAAGGGACTTTTCCCCCTGGCCTGTGCCAGACTCAGTGCTGCTTTCAGGGGCAGGGCTGGATACGTGTGAGGTACAAGCCTTGCAGCACCAGTGTCACCCAGGGAGGTGCAACGCCTCGTGGGACACGGGAGGAAAAGCCCCCGGTGGCTTTCCAGCGGAGGGGATACGTGTGTGGGGGCAATCGGCCGTGTGCGGCATCGCTGGCTGGCCGAGGACAGCAGCCCCGGGGTGCTGGGGCTGCTCCAGCCTTGCTGAGTTGAGGCAAACCCAAGGGGGCAGCCAGGAAGCGTTTGGGAGCTCATTGGAGAAGAGGCTGGAGGAAGGATGCGGGTGCCGATGGAGCCAGGCAGCAAGGAGGCCCGGACCACAGGATCGCCTAAGGGAGCGGCGCAGGGATGGGGTAATCAAAAGCTGCCCCTGTCCCAGCCCGCTGGCAGCCCTGTGAGGACAGGGGGCTCTTACTGGAGGATTTCCCCTCTGCTCCTGGCTCTGCTGGGCTGCTCTGGCCCTGCACAGGCTCCCTGGGGTGGCCCAGGTCGGCTGCTGCCCCCTGCCTCTGCCTGGTGACAGCCAAGCTCAGGAAACAATCGAGCACCAAAAGGAGCACTTTTTTCCTTAGGGCAGTTTGGGGATCTGGAAACGGTCTGGGGGGGTGGGGGGGGAGCTCAACCCTGTGCCCCCACCCTTCCCCCTGCAGGAGGGAGACGCTCACAGCCCGACCTTTATCCAACAGTGCAGCGACTGCTCAGCAGCCCCGCTCTCCCTTGGCTCAGGACAGCACCTGCAGTGCAGGCTTAGATCTGCAGCTCCACAAGGAGCCCGGGGCTGGCGGCTTTGCTCTGCCACCTGCTGGGGACAAGGCAAGGCGGGGAGGGGACAGGGCAGCAGGATGGAGCCAAGAGAGGTGCGACTGCGGGGCAGAACCACCCTGGGACTGAAGGACCTGGCTTCGGCTTTATTTTCCGATACGGGAAGAGGAGAAACCCAACTGCTCTCCCAGGTGCTGGTGGCACGGGGCTGCCCTGCCCCGTGGTGAGCAGCGGCGGGAGCGGTCCGGCTGCGTGGGCAGGGCCTGCTCCATTTGGAGCAGCAGGATCCCGGGGATGGAGGGTCCTGCACGCCTCCTGGAGGCTTCACTCCCAGCGGGCTCCCAGCTGCATCCAGCACGCCCCGGCAGCAGCTCAGGCTGCGGCTTTCCCCTGCTTTTTTGCTGCTCACTCCATGGCTGCGGGCGGCTGCCCCTCCACGTCCCGCGTCTTGGAGTTCACCAGCTCCCTGCGGATCTCCGGCGAGATCTGCGGGTGGCTGTGGAACTTGAGCAGCTCGAGCAGCGCCTCCTTCTGCTCCGAGGACAGGTCCTCCTTGTAGCGCTGGGCGAAGGCCAGGAAGCACTGGTGCCACAGCACGGGCAGGACGCGCTGGTCGGTGCGGAAGGCCAGGAAGTGGAAGACGAGGGCATCCACCACGCGGAAGGGCAGCGCGTACTTCTTGTCGATGAGCAGCCGGAGGAAGATGCTGTTGGCACCGCTGTACTGCATCTCGGCGATCTTCAGCATGGCCGCGCTGCGGGGGCAGAGGGAGAGCACAGATCAGGGCAGGCCCAGCACGAGCCAGACGCTAAAGGGACAGACCCAGTGCTGCAGCCTTGAATCTCAACCCCGGACAAAGCTGAGGAAAGCTCCCCAACGCTGAGATGCTGAGGGATGGATCCGTGGCACTGCACTGCTGTCCCCACAGGAGAGCTGTTCCCCTCCCCACCCCCAGCAACCCGACCCCGCTGCCCCCCGCTGCGTTACCTGGAGTGGAGGACGGGGATGGAGCACTTGGTGAGGATGCTGCCGATGATGATGGCCTCCCGCAGCGTGCAGGTCCCCGACTCGCACAGGGGAATGAGGATGCCTGCGGAGGGGGAAGAGTGAGGCACCGCCGGCCCTAACCACAGCAAGGGGAGCGGCAGGACACGAGGTTCAGCCCCTTCTCCTGTCTCGGGACACACCTGACCCTACAGAATACCAGCTCCTCCACCAGCTGTTACAGGGCTGCAGCATCTCTCTGCCATGCATCCAGCTCCAAACACCCGCAGGTTGTTGGACAAGGCAGAGATCAGGCCCGAGACAGCTCACAGCCTCCAAAGGATCCCATGTGGCTGGCAGTAGCTGTGTACCCCTATGGTGCCAATGGGCCCCCAGGGGGTTGGAAGCTGCCTTGCCCACCAAGGGGGCTCCCTGCATCTCGCTGATGTCTTCTCCACCCTCCTCCTCCTCCTCCCCTGAGCCCCCACGGCCACGACAGGAGCAATCTGCAAAGGCAGTGGTGTGCAACACGTGGCCCTGCTGAGCTTCCCAGCTGCTGCAGACAGCAAAAGGCTCCCGCATCCGAAGTGCAGCCCTGCAGGGAGTCCCTACCTTTGAACCAGGCTCCCGGCTTGAACAGAGCCTTCTTCAAAGCCATGTAGAGGTGAAAGTTGAGGCGCTTGTACTCAGCAATGTCATCCCTGACCCGCGGCAACAGCACCAGGTTGTAGAACCTCTGGGCCATCCTCTCCTTCAGGTTGGATGAAAATATCCTGGGAAAAGCAAAGCAGAAAGCGAGGGGTGAGCTGAGGCTCGGGAGCAGGTGACTGCAGGAAACTCTTACAGGACATCTGAGCCGGGGCATTGGGATCCCCTGCGACTCCTCCACTCCACAGGAGGAGGGAGGCAAGAGCAGGATGCAGGTTGGTGTTTTGTACATCTTGCTCCACTTAGAAAGCAAAAAACCAAGGTCAGCATTTCCCAGAGATGATCTTACCTGGTGGCTTGGTACATGGCAGCGGCCGTCCACGTCTCTGGATCTGTAATGTAGAGGATCTGCTCCCAGTTGGACAAGGCAGGAATGATTTTAAACGCCTTGGGGAGTTTCCCACTCCTGTATTTGGACAGCACCTTAAAAAAAGGAAAGAAATGGATGCAGGCCTGGCAGCGACATGCAGGCACTGACAGCAGGGCTGTGGGACTTGGTAGGATTTGTCTTATGACCGTAAGAAATTTGTCCCTTCCCTTCGCATCTCCACTAGGAAAGGACAGTCCCGGGTCCCTGCTCGATGCACGGTGCTCAGGGAATTCATTCATTGCCCCGAGTGTCCCCATCGCTCTGCCTGCTGCCAGCAGATACGTGGGAAGGGAGGGCCCTGCATCACTGCTGTGCTGGCGTGGCACAGACCTGGCACTGCCTGTGCAGGGCGAGGATGGGGACAGCCACCCTGCGGGCCAGCAGGGGTGGCAGTCACGGAGCAGAGCTGTTTGGCCTTTACCTCTCTGACGCCCTTGTAGACTTCCAGGACACGGGGGTCGAGCTGGGGCATGGGGCAGCCCGAGATCTCCGAGAGCGCCGTCTCCACCTCCGTCTGTTTCTCCGTGATCTTCTCCATGATGATGTCGGCCAGCGTGCGCCTGGGGCGAGAGCAGGGGGGAATGGGCGGGGGGCACAGCGCTGGGGAACAGTGGGCACTGCCTGCAGCCCCGTGACCCCTCCGTCCCCATCCCTGCCATCCCAGTCCCCTCAGCCCCTCCATGCCTGTCCCCTCAGTCCCTCCATCCCCGTCCCCTCTGGCTCCTCAGTCCCTGTCCCCTCAGTCCCCCCATCCCCAGTTCCTTGATCCCCATCCCCTTTGGCCCTTCCATCCCCATCCCCTTTGGACCTTCCATCCCCACCCCTTCGGCCCCTCTACCCCCATCCCACCTCAGCGGCGGGTTCTTGTTCATGAACATCTCGATGGCCTTCTCATCCTCGGGGTCCACCACCACCTCCCCGCACCGCGCCGCCGCCTGCTGCAGCGAGGGCCACTCTTCATCCTCCTCCTCCTCCTCCTCCTCGGACCCAGAGCCGCTCAGCGCCGGACCTGCGGGGACCAAACCCTTGCTTGAGCCCAGATCCCAGAGCTCGGATCCCGGGGGGAATCCAGGGGGGCACGGAGGGGGGGGGGGGGGGGCCCACCCAGCCCCCCGTTCCTGTGCCGGGGGGCTGCGGGCGCTCCGGGGCCGTGCTCGGCCTCCAGCTCCTCCTGCTGCCGCCGTGCCTGCTGCAGGATGCGCCGGGAGAGCCGGGCGTCCACGTAGCCTTGGCAGCCCTGCTCTTCATCCTCCTCCTCCTCGGCCCGGCCGCGCCGTGCCCGTGCCCGGGGGGCCGCGTCCCGCAGGAGCTGCTCGGGCAGCGGCAACGCGCGATCGGCTCCGGTCTCGGAGCCCCGGGCCCGCCGAACCTTGGGCATGGTGGGGGAGGCTCCGAGGGGCTTCGGTGCTGCTGCTGAGGTCGGCGCTGGGCCCCCCAGCCCCTCGTGCTCCACGCGAGGCGGCCCCACGCGAGGTCCCCCCGCCCGCCCTCTCCAAGCGGCTCCGCGCCCGGCCCCTTCCGCCGCGCCCGGCCCCTTCCGCCGCCGCCGCTTCCTCCTGCGCCGGGAGAGCTGGGAGGGATGGGGGTCACCTGGTGAGGGGGGGGAATTGGGGGTGGGTCGGGTCCCCAGCCGCCCCTCTGCTTCTTGCCGTCCCCGTGGGGCTGTCACGAAGGGGAGGTATCGGGGGGTGTCGTGGAGGGGGTGCGGGGGGGGGGTCTCCTAAGCTGGGGGTTGCTGGAGATGCGGTGCGCAACAAGCACAGCCTTGGGGAGCCCCTGTGGGTGTGTGTCCCGGGAGCCCACGCGTGTCACCCCGTTGAACCCACCCGTGTTCCCCCCTTGAGCCCATGCATGACCCCTTTGAGCCCACCCATATCCCCCCTTGAGCCCACCTGCGTCCCCCCCGACCCCATGCGTGTCCCCTCTTGCACCAACGCGTGTCCCCTCCGTGAGCCCACGGGTGTCCCCTCCTTGCTCCCACCCGTGTCCCTCCCCCTTAGCCCACCCGCGTCCCCACCACCCAGGCGCTGCGGGGGTCTCTAAGCCTCTTTATCCCCCCTCCCCACGCACCCAGCGTGACGCAGGTGCCCGTGGCCGAGGGCAAGAGCGTGCAGCAGACGGTGGAGATGCTGACGCGCAAGCTGGAGCTGCTGGGGGCCGAGAAGCAAGGCACGTTCTGCGTCGACTGCGAGACCTACCACACCGCCGCCTCCACCATGAGCAACCAAGGTGGGGGGACACCGCGGTGGGGGGGACACCGGGAGGGTCTGGGAGCCCCCAGCTGGGTCACCCCAAAAGGACAAGGGGGCGTTTGCTGGCATCCAGCAGCAGCCCGGAGGCTTGGCTTCTCCCCGCGGCGCTCCGTGGCCTTCCCTTTAAGCTCGCACGCGGCGTGCTGCTGAAATCGTGGCCGTGTCTGGAGCTCTGCTGCAGGTTTTGGACACGGCGGCAGCTTTTTCTGCCAGTCGGGATTGTTTTATTCGTTACGCTGAGCTCTCATGGGGAACGAGCAGCTGGCTCGCTCTCTGCCTGCAGGATATTTTCTCTACCGTGGAAGACGCGTGCTGCGGATCCGTGCTGTCCTCGCAGACAGGCTCCCCTGGGAGCTGCGACATCCCTGCAGGTAGTGCTGGTGGACAGAGCTGCGTGCCGGGGGCTGCCCCGTGGCCAGCAGCGTGAGCGTGCCGCCCTGTCCTCTCATCGGTGCTGCGTTCCCTTCACGTGCACGCCCCACGGTTACCTCCATTCCCGGGGGTGGCTGCGTTGCGTGGTGAGCCCTGTCCTCAGGATCCCTGCTCGAACGCTTGCACCTCAGCCGGGCGTCGTTGCTGTCGGCGTGTTTTTTCCCCGAGGCTCCTGAAGATGCTGCTTCCGTCTGCGTAGTTTTGCAGGCTGCCTTTTGCGCTGCGGAGGGTGAGGGTGCTGGCGGCATCTGGCCGCTGCTGTGCCCTCCTCTCGAGGGCGAGCACTCGAGGGCAGGGGGTGGCAGCAGGCCTGCAAGCTGCAGGACGTAGGGCAGAGCTCCCAGGGCAGCGGGCAGCAGCTCTGGGGAACGTGAGGTGTGATGTGACCCACTTGTTTCCAGGGCTGTGCCCAGAAGACCCCAGGTTCCCTCTTTTCATAGCAGGACCTAACACGGCAGCTCCAAGGAACGGCTTGCCCTGCTCCCCTCGGGACTCTTGTGCCCTCTCCGCCCCTCCTGCGCACTTGGATTTTCACCCAGGTTTTAAAAACGCTTCGTGAGCATCGCTCCGGTGGCTCTGCGGCTGCAGAGGTCAGCACTGAGCCCTGACAGCCTCTCTGCAGCGTGCCTGCACACCACAGATCCATTTGCAGGCACGAGAGCGGCTTTTTGCCGCTTTCCCTGCAGCTGCAGCTTGCGCAGCCGTGTCCGGAAAGGCTTTTTTAACCCAGGCAGATAAATGAGAACCAGTTCCCACTATCAAAGCAGGGCATGGCCCTTCTGGGCACCCCACGTTCCAGAGCGAGCCAGGCCCGTGCTTCCCCCGTCAGCTTCGCAGGGCCGGCTGGTGAGAAGCAGAAGAGGCAAAGCCCGGCCCTCGGTTACTGCGGGGCGGAGCGCTGGGTGCTCGGGATCCGGGGGGTGCTCTGTGCCGAGCCCCCGTCTGCTGGGGATCCGAGTCACCCGCTGGTCTTGGAGCTGTGCCGTGATCCCCTTGGCCAAGGGGGGGCTGTGTAAGATTTTTTTTTCCCCCCCTTTAAATCTTACGAAGTAAATGCCCCCTGTTCACTGAGCTGCAGGATAAAGCGTGTGTGAACAGCAGGAAGATCTTGGAGTTGAGGCGGCGAGGAGGACAAAGCCAGATACTTCTTTCTTTAAATCCCATACGAGCGCAGGACTGTTGGTTTTACAGCCCCAAACACCGTCGCTCTTATTGCAGGGCAGACAGGCAAGCTGATGTACGTGATGCACAACTCCGAATACCCCCTCAGCTGCTTCGCCCTCTTTGAAAACGGTCCCTGCCTCATAGCGGATGCCAACTTTGACACCCTGATGGTGAAGCTGAAAGGCTTCTTCCAGAATGCCAAGGCCAACAAGATAGAGAGCCGGGGCACCCGCTACCAGTACTGTGACTTCTTGGTGAAGGTGGGCACGGTTACGATGGGTCCCAGCGCCCGTGGGATATCCGTGGAGGTAAGAATCCTCGCTGAAGGGTACGAAATACAGCTCCGGGTAGGGAAATCGCACGCTGGAGGCTTGACCAGAAATCCTGAGCCCCCGCCGCTTGTGCACATTGGTCGTGCTCCTAGTTTGTACTCGGCGCGTTCACGTGCGCGGCAGGCAGAGCGTTTGTCTCCTTTTCGCAAGGTTTAATTCAGGCAGGTACTTTAGGGCTCAGCTGTGCCTGTCATTGAAGCGTCAATGAACAGAACCCTGAAGGGATGCCATCAAACTGAAAAGCTGCTTAAAGACCTGGCGCGCAGCGCTGGTTCAGAGCACTTCTGGTTAATAAACACACCGAGGCGGGGAAAGCAGCCTCTTCAGCTGCTAATTTAATGCTGATTTGGGTTTGGCTTCCTTTCCCAATCCCAAGCGGACAATGGCTGGGCCGAGCAGCCCTGGGGGAGAGCAGTGCCCTCCCGGCTCGGTTCTGCTCCCGCGGTGTAAGGCTGCTCCCT
This sequence comes from Oxyura jamaicensis, assembly GCF_011077185.1. NCBI lineage: Eukaryota > Metazoa > Chordata > Aves > Anseriformes > Anatidae > Oxyura > Oxyura jamaicensis. The sequence goes on along the minus strand of NC_048918.1, from coordinate 3,267,997 downwards.
CCTCAGCAGCGAGCTCTGCGCTGCACGCGTCGGTCCTGCCCCGTGGGGTGCCGACCTGGATTGCTGCGCCACGGGGCGCTACGTGGGCTCCAAGGCTGTCATCAAACGGCTTCCGCTCCCTCCGCGCAGCGCTGTGACTGCTGATGAGGCTCGAGAGCATCCGTGCAGCGTGCCAGCTGCTGGCGGGTGCTGCAGCAAGCCTGGAAATCTAAAGGGAGACGCTTCAGGTCGTGGGAGGATCTAGGAAGGCATCTGGGGAGGTGTTTGGCTGAATGCAAGTGTGAGTCAAAGGCTCACACGCTGTGGACAAGCCTCAGCTGGGCTTTAAAACATCTCCGGTTATGGCAAGGAGCTGGGCTGGGCTGCCAGGGGAAGGGCAAAGCAGAGGAGGACAGAGTCCAGACATCGGTACGTTGGTGCCTGGCAGTCTTTGAGATAGCTGAGAATCAGATGTTTAAAGGTCTTCCAGAATCTGAGCATCTGTTTTTCTAAACACCCAAGTGCTGTTATCTGCTCCATAATTAATAATCACACCGCATCTACCCAGGCAGGTGTTCCTAGCCAGCAGGGATGGGGATTGAGAAATGGCTCGTTTCTTCTCCGCTGGAACAAACACAGATGTTGTAGTGGCAGCAGCACTGCTGTTGACCTGGGGTTACATAGAAGCTTGTTCTACCCGAAACCTGAGTTCAGGACCAGATTTGCCAGGTGGCCTGGTTGCTTCTGGTTTGGTTTAGCAGTTTCTTTTCAGAAGAAACTTCTTTTTGCATTAGGACATGCTCCTGCCCTGGGGCTGCAAGCCCTTAAATCCCAGTGCTTTTCCAGTGCGCACCTGAGAGGTGTCACAGCCAAACAAGCTGTCAGCTTAGCAGCTCAAGGGAAGGAAGTTTGCTTTTGGACGGGGTAAAGTTAATGTAACATTTGAACCAACGTCCCAAGACTTCCACCGCTGGGGATTTAATAAGAGCAATGAACTTGCAGGGTGTATTTTTCCTTTCCCTTTCTTCCCTTTTGAAGGGATTGCTTGCATGTTCCCGGCATATCCTGTTTATGTTTGTCCATCCTGCTTTGATTTGCTAAATGTTCTCTCCTTAGAGAAGGAAAAAGTGGTGTGTATCCCTCTGCAACCACAGCACTGAGAAGTTGGTCTCTGACTTCAAACCCTTGACTAAAGACGTGTCTCCAAGTTAAATCTCACTACAGCGAGGCAGAGAGGAGCGTGTGTTGTCTCCTGCGGGGTTATTGCCCCTGCTGTGCGCTTCAGGGCTGCGGTTTCTGTTGGCAGGTGGAGTACTGCCCCTGCGTGATAGCCAACGACTGCTGGAACCTGCTGATGGAGTTCATGCAGAGCTTCATGGGGAACCACACTCCCGGCGTCCCGTCCGTGTTTGGCACCAAGCACGACAGCGTCTACAGCCCGGCGGACACAGTGGTTCAGTACATGGAGCTGTTCAACAAGATCCGCAAGCAGCAGCAGGTGCCTGTAGCAGGAATCAGATGAAAGGACTCCCCGGGGCTCTGTGCAGAGCGACCACATCCTCTTTTCTGCCTGCCATGTGGATCGGGAGGCCCTCCAGAAAGCGGCACTGGAACCAACCCAAGGTGTTTTTTTCCTTCGAAATCTCTTTGCCCCGTTTCACAGCAAAGGTTTTGAATGCTGTGCGCATTTCTTGTTGCCCTTTGTATTTTTTTTGTGATCAGGCCCGTGGCTGCGATGGTTCTCAGGACCGTGTTTCATGCAGGGGATTACAGATTGTCCGCAGAGGGAGGGAAAGGAGGAATTCCAGCCAAACGCATGCAAGGGCGGAATTTCCTTGAATGCAAACAGCTACACGAGAGAGGATGGTCTTTTATTACTATTTTCTTAAGATACCCACATGAAGGTGTCATGTTTTTTTTTTTTCACCGAAATAAAAAGCTGTATTTTTGTGAGGAGACGGAGCCTTTCTGCCCAGCAAGCGTTGTGCTGGTTTGTATTGTTTATTTACAGCTCTTGAAAATTTCCGTTGCGTGGAGACTGTTCTGTAGCTGAGTTTTATCTTTGATTTGGTTCAAGAGCTTTATACCCCTGAAGCAAACTAATTTCCCTGTGGCAAAATCTACAGGAATTCTTGCCTTCCTATTACGGGTATGTTCTTAGCTTGCCTTCATTTTTTATACCTGATGGGAGTATTAAAATCTTCCACCTCTCAGATGCTACCGATGAAGCCCGGTGCTAAATAAATAAATAAGGCTGGCAGGAACCCTCTCACGTGCTGAAGAAGAATACCAACTGCTTTATCGCATTGTTTGAAAGGCCTCTAATAAATGTCCCATCCCCGCACACCATTTCTCACTTGAGAAATCCTGGTGACTTCAGCAGATTTACGGGAGTAAGGAAGGATTTGGGGAACAAGAGCCAAAAATTTATTGTGAGGCTTAACTACGTGATATCACTTGAATATTTTTCAGTGGTGATTTATTTTTACAGCAGGAAAACCAGAGAAATTAGATCCCTTTTGAGCTATCTGTCCCCCCGGTTTTACATATTCAGCATCTGTCTGGCTTGTAGCGGTAATTTTTCCCTCTCTCCCCCCTGCTCTGCCCCCTGCCTGGTCTCAGAATCAGCAGAAACACCCTCATTCAGCAACCAACCTTTGTGCTGAACTTCCTTCGTGGTTCCTGGGAAGGCTGTGCTGAGCGGGGTTCCAACCCTGCAGCCCACGTCCTGCATAGGAAGAGAAGGGTGTAGGGAAGGTACGAGGACTGTTAGGAAGGGGGACGGGGGGTTCCTGGTGAAGAAGCAGTGTGCATCTTTCTTTCAGAAAATATTTGTTGGTTTCTTGCCAAGATGTGGGCCCGAAGAGCACGTAAAACGGAAACAGATTTCTCCTAAATAGATTTTTCCCTTCTGAAGCAGGAGGCAATAAAGAAGCTGTTTTGTTACTTGATTTGCTGGCTGGGGGGGAACTAATTATTTAGAAATGGCTTCTTTTTGATTATCACTTCTACCTGTAAACCTAATTAACTCTTAGAGTGCTGTAGGCGTTTAATAAATTTAATCAGCCCTGGGTTCGGAAAGATCTGGTTGATAAACCGTAATAAATGGCACAAAGCACCATAAGCACCCGAGAAATTCCAGGGTGCTGAGTGTACCGAGTGTTTGCTCAGGTTCATAACTTGTGCGCTGACTTCAGCGGGACTATTAATTTTCAAGGGATGGTTAGAGAAGCTGACCTGCTGTCGATCCACGCAGCTACGTGTGGCTGGGAAAACAAAATGGTATTTTTTTTTTTACAGATAGTTATTTGAGTGCTCTGTCCCTTTTAAAATCTTAAGGTTTTAAAAAAAAATTCCTTTTAATGACCAGATTAGTCACGCCGAACGTTGCTAATGCTTCCCCTAATTCCCCAAAGATGGTCTTAAAAATATAAAACGTGTGCTGGAATCTCTGGGGACTTCTGTTCTTATTAATGCATTGTACTGTTCCTGGGGTAATAAAGCGGGACCCCCTGAGCTACGTTCTGCCTTCAATTACACCATTACAGCCATTGACGTCAGCAGGTTTCCACACGTGTGAGGAGGGCGAGGATTTGGCCCTTTATGTCTCGGCAAAAACGCCCGTTGCTGTAACTGCATTCCGTAAACAAGGGGGGATCAGCTGCCCCACGAGGGGCTGCTTTTACTCTGGGGCTTTTTACTTTCTTGACGGACAAAATAACTGTGTTTTTTCCCCCACCCCAATCTTATTAGCTGCAGTAATCCTCCTCATTCTGCCCCCCCAACCCCCCCCCCCAGCATCAATATGGCAGGTTAACGTGGCTTCGAACACGCTAGTCTGCATCTTAACAAGTCTTCAGGGGGCTTTCAATTGTGTTACGTTAATGGATCGAGCCAGTGTAATTGAAAACCACCCTAATTTTGCCTGTCAAGGCATGGTCTGGAAGGTTGTTTTCCTGCTGCTCCCCAGTGTTTTCTCAGTGAATGTAAAATCTAGAGGGAGAGGCTGCCAAGCTCTATTCCCATAGCCTTGTGGATCCTTTTCTTTCTGCTTCTGCACCTCTCAAAATCACGGCCAGAGTTGTTGCTTTTAGTCAGTTGAAGGCTGACCTGGAGGGGATCGGGGATCCTGGGGATGTGGGTCTCACCCTCGCATCCACACAGCCTCTGCTTTGCCAGGAGGGGGAAAGCTAAGTGATGTTACCGGGGTCACTGACACTCCAGTGGTAGAGACAGAGCCCAAGTCGCAGTGCTGCTCTGGGGATCCTGTAGGGTTTTGCTTTGTTTCATGCTGTGGCATTTTTTATGGAGAAGTACTTACATAGCAGCTGCACCCTGCTAGGCTTTACAAAGGGAGTGAGGACATAAAGGCCTCATTAATCTTCAGTTTTAATTCTTAGCAGGCATTACAGAATAAGGGCTCGTTCCAGCGGAGAGCCGTTGTTCAGAAGTGCGTGACTGTGGATTTCTTTGCAGGTAGGGTTCAAAGCAGAGCAGGCACTGCTCAGAAAGGGAAGGTGTTGAGAAAGGATGACAAAGCTCTAAGGAAGTGGAACTTGTAGGAAGGCTGCCTGGTGAAGGAGCTCACAAGGAGACTGTGGAGTGTCCTTGTGCCACGGCAGAAGCCAGCAGGCTCCCACCTGTCGCAGTAAATTGCAGTGCTTTGCCTCAACACTTACTGGGATGGGACTGGGTTTGGGGAGAGCGCTTTGTCTCTGTGCAAAGGAATTAATTGCGTTTCATTTTTTCTGGACTGTCATCCTGATCTTAGCACACAAGAAGAAGCAGCGTCCTCCTGTTGCCATGCCTTGGCAGGGGTTAGGTGTTCTTTCAGCCAAAAGCCTGTTGCAGCAGCTGCTGCACAGATTTCTTGTGACATGCGTTCTGGGGATCCTGTTCTGGCATTCTCTGGGACAAGGGTGGGCACTGTGACACCACTGACCTGCGGGTTCCTATCACCAGGGCCACCTCCACGACCGCTCGCATGCAGCATTGCCCCAACTCGGTGCTGCCCTCAGATCCTCAGCAGTTACCTCCTTCAGTCTGCAAAAAAAAGTGAGTTGTGCCCATGGGTGACACCGAAGTGTGGCCGTCCCCTGCTGGGGACAGCCTTTGCTCCCGGCCTCAGCGCTGGCGTCCCTTTGTCCCTGATAAACCAGGGCGCCGTTCCCTTGGGGACGGAGTCTGTGATCTGGGGGCTTCTGGGTGACCTCAGGCCAGGCTCAGCGTGGCTTGTGGGACAACAGCGTGTGTGCCAACAGTTTCTGTGTGACCACGGTGTGCGGGACAGGGCTTTCTGTGGGCCTTCTGGGCTGCCTCACCCCCTGGGCCCTGGGGG
>NC_048918.1:3203010-3257680 GCF_011077185.1 Oxyura jamaicensis | reverse complement strand
GGGGGGGGGGGGTCCAGGATGAGCCCACCTGAGGATGAACGTGGTGGGAGCTGGGCGTCAAAACGTCCCCAGGCTCCACCTGCGGTGGAGGGAGAGCCACGAGGAGGGTACCCCGTGGTTTTGGGGTGAGCCGAAAAACGCCCTCGGAGCTCGTGCTGGTGAGGAGAGATCCCGGGAGCCCTTTTTTTTTGGTGTCAAACCTTGCGGATTTTGCTCCTTTTTACGTAGCGCCGCTTCCGAGGAGACGCTCTCTGGAGCCTGCGCTGCTCCTTCCCAGCCCGAACTCTGACCGCTCTCCAAGTAGCGACTCTCGTGCCGAGACGTGGCAAAAAAAAATAGGTTTGGGATTAAAAAGGGGTGACGGGGAGGTAAGGCTGGGCGCAGAGAGGGGGGAGGGAGGGACGGGGGCTGGTGGCGGCCGCGAGCCCCGAGGTGCTCCTGGAGCGGAAAGCAGCCACGGGGGCTGGAGGGGATGAGCACGGGTGGAGGAATGGGGCTGGGTGGAGGAAATCCCAAGTGCGAAAGTGGCCCCGCGTGGAGGAAATTTACCCTGGGGTGGGATGAGTGCGGCCAGAGAGCTGGAATTGCCCCCGTGCGCAGGCAGCAGCGCGGTGCTGGTGTTCTGGGTTCCTGCCGCTGGGCCTTTGCCTAGCCAAACCTGGGGGTGCTGCTCCTGAAGAGTTGATAAATATATTGGTGTAATTCCTTTTTTTTTTTTAAAAAAAAAAGGGGGTTAACAAAAGCATTTGATGATGTTTTTAATTGCTTTGAAAACAGGAGAGGTGCAAATATTGGAAAGTTACGCGCCGAACGTGAGTGGTGCTCGCTATTTCTGAGCCAGGCGTGCTTTCAAACACGGCGCTGCACGCCGTAAATGCTCGTTTATTCTCCCCCGAATCATTTTTCCTATTAATACGAGCGAGTTCAAGTGAGGAGGGTGTTTGGAAATTGGCAGCTTTTCAGGTCTGGAATAGTCCGCGGTCTTGCGCAAGTTGTATTTGTTACAAAGAATTTAGTTGGGTTTTTGTTTTGGTTTATTCAGGAACAATGCTCAGCAAGAGTCACACACGCAGGGCTTTATAGGGAATTAACGAGCAAGTTAAAGTCAGGGATGAATTTAGCTGTCGTGTGTCCAGAGATTGTTGCTCAAGAAGCTGCGGCCGCAGCTCTTGCGGAGGTTCGGATTACGCGGGGGGCAAAACCCTGCGGTTGACGGGACGTGCTGGAGGCCTGGAGGAATGGAGAAGCAGCGAAGAAGCCTCGTGTGCTGCGGCTTGCAACATGCACCAACGCCTGGGCTGATCGTGGTCTGCCCCGGTGAGCTCCGAGCGAGAGCAGCCTTCGCAGAGCGTCTGCCTTCTGGGTGCCGCGGCATTCGTTGTAGGAGGGATGCCGGGGGGGGAGGAAGGCACGCCGAGCTTGGTGCGTCGCCTTTCTGCGTCTGGATGTGAAGTCCTGAGCGCAGGTTGTTGCCGCAGGGGATTCCTTGCAGCTCCTCATAGCTTTCGTTGGGTGCTTGCTCGCGGTTCTCTGCTCCACGGCAGACGTTCCGGTTTGTTTTCCCCGGCGCTAAATTCGCTCACTGGGTAACAGTTTCCTTCAAATCATTGCTGTGTGGTTCTCAGCACCTAAGAGTGAGCCACAAGAAGCGCTTTCCCCAGTGATGAAAGCAGTATAAATTAAGGAATACGTATTTAAAGACCTTATTTTAACTTTTTTTTCCCTCGTTAGCTATTGCTTGACTGAAGTTTCTTAGGACTTCTGCTAGGGCTCACAAAGCGAAACTGAGCTCTGTCCTCGGCCAGCAGAAGCTGGTAGCTGCTAGGTTTAGACTAGCCAGGAAATGGAAACGCTTCAAAATTCAGCTTCTCTCTTACAAGGTACGTGTGAATTCTTGCACACCCGTTTTTGATTTGCGGAAGTGTGAAAGGGTTTCTGAAGCTGACCTCAGCTCTGAGTCAAAACAGAACTAAGGTTTTTGTCTTAAAGCCGTTAGAAACGAACGGGGAGACACGAAGCTCGGTTGCTTGAAAACCTTGCCTGTAACTTCATACAATAATTCAGAGCGAGTGGGAGAAAGGGAAGATTTATTAGCTCTGCAGCAACAGCTCGCTTTGAGCCGTGTTGTCTTGCGTGCTGTGAAAGATTGTCCACCTGATGCTTCAACGGCGAGAGTAAATTCGGTGCAAGAATCCTCTCTAGTGGCGGAGGCACAAAGTGCAAAACTTCTACTGCAACAACCTTTGCGGTTTTCGTCTTGAATATTTCATCAAGGCTTTTGGTTTTTTGTTTTGTTTTTTTTTTTTTTCCCCTGTGGGGAGTGAAACCTTCGGAGATGTTCTCGGCTCAGCAGCCTGTTGTTAATTGCTCTGTGTATAAACACTTCACCTTCCCTAAACTCTTAACCGCAGTGAAGGGGCTGCTAGCTTTCGGCACGCTGTACGGAAAGAAGCCCCCGCTGCTCCCCGCAATGCGAGGGACTGGAAGACCATCCTCGCCGGTGTGAAGCCCGTAACGAATTACTGCTCTGCAGCGCGTGAGCTGCAGTAAGCAAAACTCAACACATTATTTACCAGAAACCAATACGTTCGTAAAATCTGATTTCTAGATGAGAACATCCTGGTTGCTTGCTTGTATTTTTGTGTGCTAACGCTCTTCACTTTTCTTTTTGTTAGAGTTAAGAGCAAAGGTGGCTCGGGCGAGGCCGTTGAGTCGTACGTAGCTTGCAAGCCGCTGAATTACAGCCCCGGCACGCGGGATTCGTCCTGCGGTGAGCTTCAGAGCTCCACCTTAACGAGGGAGTGAGGGGAGAGAGAGCACACAAAAACAGGTGTGGTGACTCTGTCCTTTGCCAGCATCATAGGGAGGTAATTCCTCGAGCTGCTCAGCGTATTTGCAGTAATTTATATCGCAGAACATCGAGCAAAATGCAAATCGGAATGCTCTGTTACCCGACTTTGGGCTGGTTTTGCAGGGTATCCCCCCGGCTTCTTGCTCCAGTGTTAAGAAGTGATTTCGTACCTTGAGTGGGCTTCAGACAGGTAGAAACAAAGTAAACTTGGCTGCTTTGTGCTAAGTGTTAATTAGCTTTCTGTTGCGTGATGGTAATGAGCCTACATTAACTGTTACACCTCCAACACGGCGCAAAGATCGGGATGAAATCTCCGAGAAAACGGCAAACTCGTTGGGGCATAGCTTGAGAGTAACAGAGATTGTAAAGGAGGCTCGCTAGCTCCCCTGATTGGGTAGTTATAGTGTAATTCACTGAGAATTCCGTCCTTTAAGAACTTTACTGAGAAAGCAGGAGAAAATACAGCGATTTGGAAGACAGCAGCTCTTTCCTCCCCCCGCTGCATACGAACGCCTGCTCTCTCTTTCTTGTCTTGCCGCTTTGGCTGGGTAATTCAGCCGCGTTTTCAAATGAAGAAGAAAATTGAAATACGTGGATCTGACAGCCCAAAGGTACTAGGAGTGCATTTGAAATGTATCTTTTGTAACATGTCATTCGTGAGTGATGTACTCTTAAAAAAAATACCTGACTAAGGGGATTTTTTTCCCCGTTTTGTACCTTTCTTAACCGAAGTGCAGAAGGGTGCTTTAGCCAAAGGCAAAAAGCACATCTTCAGACACAGGAATCCCTGCAGCAGACTGGGGTTACTAAATAACACGCTCCAGCTCGGCCTTTAAAAGGAAGTTTGATCTATTCCGGTATACCTCAGCGTGCAGTATATATATCACAAGAACTTTTACGCTCAACCCCTACCCAAGCGTACTGAAAAAATAAAACTTTTTCTTTTTTTTCCCCTCCGGGTGAACCCAGCGGCCGTTTTGAAAGCCCCAATGTAATGGAGAAAAGCTTTAGTGCATTTATGTGCTTTTCAGGCTTTTCAGTCAAACCATGGAAGATCAAGTCAAGAGTTATGGGCCACAGCTGTGCTCTTCCATTGAGACCTTCTATAGGACATCAGCTGAGCTGATTAAGAAATGGTGACCACAGCTACGTTCCCTTATTCACGCTGAAAGGCAAATCCGTCCACTTGATTGAGAAGCATTGCCTTGCAACCATATTTTCCCATTCGCTTTCAGTGGGCGGCTTAGATTCGATTAAGAAATACTGTCCTATAATTACATTCGGTCTCTCTCTCATGCTATGAAAAGCCTCTGAAGACAATTCAGGGTTTTGAACTTTAAATAAAAATGGTACGGAAGAGGGATCTTTGCAGCCTGTCTAGGTGGATATGCAGATGAAGCGATAAGGAGCTTTTAGCTAGAAATACTGAAAGAGTGTCTTAAGAAGGGCAGTCGGTGCTGGCTTGTGTTTCTGTACTGCTCCTGCTTTGTTCCCCAGTTTGCTGGAAGGGATCAGTGGCTCTAAGCTTGATTCCGTTCCAATAAGATCATGACAAATGCGCTTTCCTTTTATTCAAATAGCAGAACCGTATTTTATATTAAATCCTTGCATTCTTTTGGTGTGATGGGGCCAGGCTTGTCTCCTGCCTGGTGCTGAATCTAACTTTACCAACTCGTTTTAGGTAGTTTAGAATTTCATGTTACGCTGTATGTTCGATGTGTTCCAGCTGAATAACAAGCGCCCTGCGTATTAAGAAAATTATATAGATTTGTGGCTGACTTCTAGCTCGAGCATTATCTGCATAAATATTGAACTGCAGTCTATCAGAACAAATAATTTTTTCATACATCGCACTTCAGCAAAAGCAATTTGTCATGAACGCCTTTCTCCCCTCTGCGTGCAGATCCGTATAACTCAGTCAAATGAGGAGCTAATGGCTTTTTTGACTAATTAGGATTTGCGTTTTTCTTCGCTGTGTTTTTTTTTTTTCTTATAGTTGGTGGGTGGAGGGAGAGGGCCACGAATTGTCTGAGACAGGCTGCAGCTCTATGTTTCTGTGTCCATAGATATGTTGCTAGAGCAGGGCGGCACTGTCTGCCTTTGGGTGCTGAGGGTTGCGGTTTTGGGGTCTTTTTTCCTCCTCTCGGTAACGATCAGTGACAAATGATGCGTCCTAACTCCCAGATCGCGGCTGCTTTAGCATGAGCCAGGCGGGTGCTTAATGATGAATTAACCAAAACTTGGCTTGTCTGCTAGTTAAAAAGAAAACCCCGTCATCTGTCGGGGAGGTCGATCAGTGGCTGGCTGTTGGGGCAGGGAACCCAAGGTGATCTGTTGGCTGTAGCTCATCGGGGTGCAACGAGACCGTGTAATTATGGCATCACGCTCTTGGAGGAGCGGTGCCTCCAGCTTTTTCACCCCGTGACCTTCTGTAGTAGTTACAAGGTTGATTTCTTGTTGGTTCTTAGGAGAAACTCTTTCTCTCCTCCCTATCCCATCCAAATCTCCCGTCCTGGAAATGTAGAAGGCAAAAGCGTTGAGTTAAGGCAGCTCGTTGAACCGAGCTGGCTCCCGTTCTAATTAAACGAAGGGACTGATGGCTACATATCTCCACCCTGTGCCAGGAAACAAAAGTACGGGGGGACTGCTCTTCACTTTCCTTACAAATACTGCTGGAGGGGATGTCAGGAGGATGAGGAAGCTGAAAGCAAGACCCTGTTTCGATACCGACCAAGTCCTTTCTTCTGCCCTGTGTTGTTGGTGTGTAGTGAAACTGTTTGCTGGCGGCGTGGAAATCTGAGGCATCACATTTGGAGTATTTCACGTGAAAATAAGCCGTGTTTAAATACGTGCTTGATGTCTTCGGTAGAGAGGAGTCATTAGCTTGTTGCTGTATGCGAGTGCCTCGCTTCCAGTCTCCGTAGAATTGGCCGTGTCTTCTGCAGCTAGAGGAATAAACGTGCAGGGAACAAAAGCATCGTGCTGAGTACAAAGGAGCAGGTTGGTCTGGGTAGCTCTTTTTCCCCGAGGAGAACAAAGTTTTTTTTTTCTGCGCTCAGAAAACACACAAACGTGGAAAATCTGTTTTAATTTTCGGGACAAGTATTCTAGACTTACAACAGCATTAATTATTCTGGAGAAAAAAAAAAAAAACAAAACATGTAGAACTCTGCTGTTCTTTTAGAAGAAAAAGTACAAAAGAAATAGTCAAATCAGCTGTTTATTCACTGGAGTTGTGAGAAAGAGCCCTTAGCTCGGCTTTAATGATGTTTAATCATTCTTTCAAAAATACAAAAGAGGTACTACAAGCTGTTCAGCTAAGCTTTAAAGAACTAATAGCTATAACTCAGATTCAAAAGTGATTTAGTTCCAGAGGTAAGTCCGTAATCCTACCAGCCACGAGTTAATCTGTCATCAGACTAAGACTGGAAGCAAATCTATTTAACTAAGAATAGTTAATTCACCTGAGCGGCGATGAGGATCCTTCTCACAAACGTGACTTTATTTTGAGAAAATGGAATATTGGTGACAGAGGATGAAATTAGCGGTTTTCGAAGATGGGCTGAAAAATTCTGTTTCAATTTCCCTGAACTTTTCAGGGTGATTTGGTAGCGTGGCTCCCTGACCTGTCAGTTTGGATGCTAGAAATGAATGAATCCCCAAATAAGAACAGTGATTTCCTTGTAAAATTGGAAGGTTTTAGGAAAGCTTTTTGAGACGTAGTGACATCAGAACGTAGCTCACCTCTCCCGCTTTCCTTTTCCCCTTGTCTTTTTGTTGTTTCATCTCTGGACAAATTGATGGGACGAACCCTGACCTTCTAGTACGATAATTTATTAAAATAACAGATGCTGTAGAATTGGGCCTTGGTTGATCTTCAGTTCTTAGAGAAGCTTATCTGATATTTTGCAAATCAGGTTCCCGTTTCCTACCTTGTTCTGCTAGGTCGGCGTGGGGAGGACAATGGCATTACCCCTCAGACCCTGCCTGTGACTTACAGAAAAGGATTTCGGCCAGAACAAGATTCATAACAAGCAAATTGGGAATAATTCCTTAAGGGGGGGGGAAGTGAAATGTTTCCGTACGTACCAGAGAAGAGAGGCTCAAAACTCGTGTGCCTGCTGGCGGGCTGGGTGCATGGAAAAATGAGACAAAAACCATTTCTTTCTTGGTTTCGTTGGTGCCTCTCCTAGGAAGGGGCGCGCTGCCTGTGTGGATTTTTCCAGGCGCAGAACAGGCACGGCGGCTGGGCAGAGGCCGTGTAAATCTCCCCGATTCTTTGTTGACACGAAAACGGAGGAGACCTTGGGTCGAGCCCAGCAGTCAGCGAGGCCAGGTCAGGTCGGCAGCTTCTGGAAGCGAGGGGCAGCAGCACCTCCCCTGTCCGCCTGCGGGCACCCTGCAAATGGGTGCTGGTGCTCATTGAGCAGCCCGGCCTGATTTTATTGCTGAGGCAAATGAAAACCGAGCGCAAGTCGTTGCCTTTGGATCAATCGGTCACTGTGATTTACTCCGCTTACCGGTTAACGGCATTCCTTAAAATCCATCAAACATTTTCTAGCTGCTGTTCCATTTCGCTCGCTGAGGATTTTCCAAGACTTGAGAGTAGTTTGGCGAGTGAGGGGAGAGGAAATGATGGAGAGAGGTGTCGAAACCCTTCGTTATTTTTGCCTTGTTTTAACCTCCGTTCCTCAGACGCATCGAAGACACCTTTTGGGCTTAAAGCACAGCGAAATGCGACCGCGGGCTGCCGTACTTATATTTAATACTATTTGCCTATTCATTATGGCTGGGGAGATAATAAGCCCCAGCCTGCCGGGGTTGTCTTGTTCTTTATTGCTTCAGTAGATGGCACTGACATGTTCGTTTGACTGATTGCTTTATGTGTTGTATCAGCTGCGATGTTGTTTTAGATTAGTTAATAGTCTGCCGAAGATTTTGCCAAGATGAATATGAATTGAAATGGGGGAGGAAGAGCAGCGGAGGACTACCCATAACTTACCAAGTATTCACTCCCTGGTATAATCCGTCTTTGTGTCTATCACAAAGAGATTCTCGAAGAGACTGTTAGCCTGCTTCTGAATACGAGGGCTGTTAAATTGATCTCCGCTGCAGCCATCGGTTTTGTGTGCGAGCAGTGCCAGGAGGATTCTCTGACGTGCTGGAGCTATAAAACTTCGGCTCGTACCTGTGAGGTGGAAGGGTTTGGGCTTGGTTTGGTTGGTTAAAAATCCGTGTGTTTTGCTACGACAGCAGGAAGCAATTACCAGTTTTTGCAAAAGATCGGGGGGATGGAGCAAGATACTACAGGTCAAAATGTAAGCTCCGACCTTGCTAAAGAAGCTCTTTGCAGGCAGTGGGAAACCGCGTTTAATTTTGTTGGTGTTGTTGTGAAGGTGGCTAGGAATCGTGTGGAATTCTCGCTCGAAAAGGTCGAGGGTGGTTTTGAAGTATTTTTAATATACGATGCCTGAACTATTGCCGTCAGCCTCAACTCTGAATGCTTTGTTAATGTGGGAATTGGTGATAAATGTGATATGTACTGAATACGAAAATCAGTGTTTAAAGATTGCGGTCAGAAGAAATGGTGCTTTCTGCATTCTGGCAAAAAGCAGCTTTTTGGCTGCATCACAGCAGGCCGTGATTAAAAGGAATGATAAGGTAGGGCAAGTGGGGACACGGGAGAATGGCTGTTTATCTCCTCTATTCCTGCTTTGTTAGGCCACGTTGAAATCTAACGTGGCTCGTTTTGTTTAACTCGTGCCTTGTTAATTATTCTTAATCTGCCTCGTTCACTTGTGCACAGGTCCTGACCCGTGAATACGTAAGCACGTACTGCAGCCATCTGAGCAGCCTCGCTAAACTTGAATGCTTGCCGAATTGGTCAGTGGTAAGTCTGAAAGGAAACAAAAAAGGCATCGCTTTGGGTATGAATCCTGACACTTTGGGGCTGGCGGGGAATACAAACCGGAGCCTGAATTTCCGAATAGTGAAAATGGGTGTAGCTCTGTTCACTTGGCTTCAGCAGCGCTGATTTTTACGTCCATTACAGCTCTGTTATTGTCTGCTCTGCCAGAGAGAGAGGTTTTTTTCGTGAGTGATGTTCAGGGGCAAACATGTACCAAACTTTAAAACGCTGTGGCATGCCACTCTGATGTTGTCACAATTATGGAAATAGAATTCATTGTGAATTCATGGATTCTATAAAGCTGCTTGCTTGACTCATAAAGTGAAATTATTATTTTATATTGGGCAGTTAGCATCTACTTGCAGACTGTTCTAATGCAAACCATTTCTTCATGTTTTATTCTGATAATTCAAACTGTATGTGCTTGCTGTAATTGCTTCAGGCTTATACAGATGTAACTACCAGTGGAAGGACTGCACTGACTCTTTCCCTTTTGGACTGTTTCACTGGGACTAAAGGAAATATCGTGAATTGTTTTAATGCCTCGTTTATACAGTGTATCTGTATCGTGTTTCCCGGCTTATTAACACTTCAAAAAGCCAAACCAAAAATAAAACCTCAGAAGCCTGTGGAAAGAAAGGGGAGGGGAGATTTTATGTATTGCAATAAATGAAGAAACATTAACTTCCAGAACACCATGAACGAAGAAGTATATAGCATTTTAATAATGCTTTTTAACATCCGCAGCCCTTCTGTAGCAAGTTCCCATAGTTTCAGAGAGCTGTAGGACGCGGATCCTTTTTTCCTGTTTGTTTTAAGGTGACCCCAAGGAATAAATAACCATCTTAAATGTAAGTTCAAAAGGTGATCTTACCATTCCTTTTATTCATCTCTCCTACTTGGACAAGAAACGGTGTGGCTTTGCCTTAATAAGAATATTCATTTTTCATCTTTTTAATATTTCCACTTAAATATTCGTCTCAAAAATATTTTAATTTTTAAAAACTTTCAGTCGTAAACTTGTACGGCTGGGGAATTTGAAAAGCCGTGCAAATTGGCGAGCTTCTAAGGAAGGCTGTATTAAAACGCCCTGGGAGCTGAAGAAACTCGCCTTGCCTTCGCCCTTTTGTGATTATTTTCAAGCCATCAACTGCCAGATCTATTCCTAGTGGATGTGGAACTGCCTCTAGTTTAAGAGAATCTTCATCAGGAAGGAATGTAGATAGAAGACACGTGGACGTTTGAAACTATTGGTTGTTCTGTGAAATGTGCATGATTGGTCTTTGAGGACACAGGCAGCGTGTGTTCTTCTGGCTTAGCTGAGAATTTCTTCTAGCCAAAGACAGGTTTGGCGTTTCTGTAACATCCCGGAGTTTGTCAGCACGCCTTTCTGGTAAGGGAAGCTTGTATCTGCAGAAATGCTGGTTGGGCTGGTATGTCCAAAGCAGCTCACCAAGCGCAGTAAAAAACACATATAGAATATAAAAACATATATAAAATATAGGAAGAGATGTAGATAGCAAAAAAGGCAGGGTGAGGTCCTTGTAGCTACTCCAGGCATTGCCTTGCTGTAGGAGCAGGGGCTGGGGAGCGTTGTACTTTCTGTTCAGGCTTGATCAGCGGAGGCATGTTACCAGAAAAGTTCAGTTTATACGAGGCTGTAGGTTTAAGAATGCCAGTCGTGTTTAAAACAGTCTGTGGGACATGAAAACTTTGCCTGGAGCACACAAAACTCCAGCGTTTTAGGAAAAAGAGAATGTTTTCCCATCGCTGCTCCTTTCCCGGGGAGGCTCTGAGCACTGGATTGAGCGCAGCTCTAACAGTTTCTGTGACACTTGGTGGTTAGATTGTGCCTGTAAATGTTACGTTTTCTGCAGCCGTGGTCTGTTGGTGAGCTGAATTTGGGGTAAATGGGTAGAGAACGGGTGGGTTCTGCTGTTGCCTAGTGTCGGGTGGGTTTTATATCCAGGGTGCTGTGGGACTGGGGTCTCAGTGCCTCTGGTTTGGTAGCTTTGGGCCGCTTACATCCACCAGCTGATGGAAACGTGAGCCAATTGGTGTCATCTTTGCCGGTTATCCCCTTAAAACTACGTGAACTTTCTAGGGCGGATGACCAGTTCTCGCAGCTGGGCCGGCAATAGGGACAAACTGGGGCCCCTTGAGCCTTGTTCTTTTTGTTGTGGAGTAAGAACTGTTAGAAGATAACTGCGTGGCTCGCTGTGGTGTGTGTGCTCTTCCTTGTACTCAAAAATCAGGTGTGGGCCAGCATCCACCAGCCTGAGCTTCCCCAAGGTGCTTCAGAGAACCGCGTCCTGCAGAAATCGCATTCATTCCCACCAAAGATTTCCCCAGTCCCCATGCTTTTGAGTATTTTTTTTTTCTTTTTGCAATGATTTGAAGATTTCTTTGGAAACTGATTCCCCAGATTCTGGGTGTGAGCCTGCAGCCAAGCGTGAACTCTCAGAAGCAGTTTAACATTGACATAATTAACTTAAAGGAGTGAATAGAACTTGCCGTGGAATTTGGCAGTAAAGTCACGTTTTAGTCGAGCTCCCTTGTGGTTACGGCTTTGACCTGGAGCAGGGTGCTGCGCTTGGTGCCGTGTGTTGGGCACGCGGCGTCTTGTGCACGAAATCCTCCGGGGCTGTGGTGACATGTGAGGGACGCTGGCCACCTGCCAGACAGGGATGTGAGATCTTCCAGAACCCCATAAACCTGGGGTTTGGACGGAGGAGTTCACTTCCAGGGCTGTGGGAGGTTGCTGAACTGCTGCCCTTGCAGCTGATGGCCCACAGAAATAAAATCCATGGGGTTCGGGGCGAGCGCCCATCCTGCTCATGGTGATCACAGCCAGGACAGGAGGGAGGTGAGGCCGGTGACTGCTTTTGCTGTCACAGCTGAAGGCTCCTGTCACAGCTAGTCAGAGCCCTTATTTGTCTGCGTGGCTCTTAAGTTGTGGTTTATTCATGTATTCACAGTAGCTATTTAATTCATTGCTTTGCTTGCCTTTTCAAAGAAACCCCGGATACCTAATCGTCTGTAAATTTTCCGAGCGTTACTTCTTTTTTTTTTGTCAGTTGGGTTAATTTGCCTGTAACTAACTTGATAGTGTGTCATCGTGGATAGAGAGAAGCCAGCCACTGTAGGATATAAAGCTGACAATTTTTAATAAAACATGCCTTCAGTATAATTGAAAAAAAAATCTCTGGGGCTGCTGTTAATCTTTGGAGGCGCAATCTGAAAGCCTGCAACCAGCAGGGCTTGGACTGGAGGAGTAAAGGGAGAAACCCAAACCCGTTCTTGCTCTGCCAAGCGGATGGCTCTTGGGAGAAGAAGCAGAGGGAGAGTTTGTGGAGTGTTTTCTGCTGTGCTGCCCGAGCTAGTGGCTGTGGACCGTGCCCGACTTTGTAAGGACAGACAACACCTGCCCAGGTGATGTGGTTGTGGTGCTCGCTCCTTGTTCAAGCTCTTCCTTTTCTCTAAAGGAATACCAATTGCACAGTGTTTCAGTTTGCAAGGTGCCATTTCTTGGCTCCCACAGGCTTTGGGAGCCGAGCACAGGGTAGGAGTTCTGCTGTGAGCACGTGGAAGGCTTTTGCTGGAGGAGGAACGTGGCTGTCTTCAGCAGGGAGCTTTTTTCACCATCTTCCGAGCAGCTCAGATTACATGTTTTCATTAGACATCTGGTTGAATAATTGGTTCCTCACAAATGGGTAGGTTAAAATAATCAGAGGAATAAAGTTTTCGAGTAATTGTATGCAATTTTTAGCTATATATTCTCTCTGATATCTCCTTAATTTGCATTTTTGAGTATTTGCAGCAGGCTAGAAGTTCCACTCTGAAGTTGTTTGGAGAAAATTGTTTGGGGGCAGGGGTGCCTGGAAGGTTCTTGGTTTTTGCATCAAAGATTTTTATACCTCTGTGATGAAATGCAGCGTATTTGTGTAGGATACCTAGTTCTGATGGAAACCAAGAATATCTCCGAATGCTTTTCCTGCAGTGTTTTAAAACAAAATGAGAATCACAAAAAAGGCAGCCGTGTTTTATTTAATGCGATAGCAATTCCCCGCGGAGAGGTGAAATGCTGCTGTGCTTCACTATTGCCACTCCCGGGAGAGGGATAAATGAATGAAAGAATCATTCAGTCTGAGCTTCCCACCTGTCTTTTAAAGATGACTTCCAGATTGCAGCTGAAGGATTTTGTGCCGGTATTCCGGGCTCTGATTTGTTCTGGAGCCAGCCCTTGAACAAATGGGAAGTGCACCTAGCTTCCAAGGCTAAGCATCCAGCGCCGTTCCTGATCCATAAACTTTTATTTTTTTTTAACTTCACGGACATTTGCTACTTTCTTTTTCTAAATAAATGTCAACAGATCTGCACAGATGCCTTTAATCAGCTTCCAAATGTGTAGCAATGGTACAAAGGAATATAACAAAGTCGTGTGTTTTATTTTAACACTCCTCTGGAGTTAAGATTTTCTGCTGCATTTGGTTCTTGAAGTTGTTGCAGGATCTTGCAATAAGCTTTCCAGGATTATGAGCCATAGAGGTAAAGAAAGCAGGCTCTGACCTCGTGTTTCAATGCTGTGATTTGCAAGGTGAGAATTTTTCAGTTTGTCTCTGGAACGTTCCTGGTAGCCCAAGAAGGGGTGGCTAGTTGGAATACAGCTCCACGCTCCTGGGGTACCACTGCTCCACGGAAATCAGTTAAATTGTTCCTCCTGCCCCCTTCTCATTCCCCCCACCCCTTACCTGGAAGAGGTCCAGGCAGGCAGGGACAGTTACAGCCATATAGCTCTTCAAAAGAGATCCACCCTGATGGAAGAAATCATAAAACCAAGAAGAAAAATAATGATATTTTATGACTATGATGTTATATTGTGATTGCCAAGAGAGGAGTTCTTTTAGTTTCTTTCCAAGACCTTAAAATGCAAGATGTTAATTTGCCATTATGACACCGGCTGCTTGCTCATGGCTTACCCTAGACTGTCACATCAACCACAGAACCTCGTGTTCAGTTGTTGCTGTATCTTAAATGGCTCCAACTCCGTAATCTTGGCGGGGTTCCCCCCTCCCTGCCTTGTGCGACTGTGCAGGTTCTGACTCATCTTTGTTTTCCTTTAATCAGGGCTTTTTAATTTCTCCTGCTAGCGCGATGTTTTTATCCTTTCTAGGAGGTTGTGGCAAGCTGTTTGTTTACCTACATAAAACAGAGGAACAAATTTTGGTCTTAATTGTGTGCATGTGTCTTTCCCTGACTTATTTAGCAATCAGTTTGCATGTAGGGTGGCAAGGCTGAACCTGCAGACGCTCCAGCTGCCATCAGAACGTGTTGCACAATGCCGGAGAGCCTCTTTTCATTTATTTTTTTCATGGAAGGAGTCAAAAAACTCCGAGTGAGTCGGTCATGTGCATCCGTAACGTGAAGGAGAAAATCTTCCATGTGGAGCGTGGCAGAGGCGCAGCGAGCGGCGCGGTGCTCGGGCAGGCTGGGCTGGGCAGGCTGCTCTCCCTGCACAGCTTTGGCATTAAAACCACACCAAGGAAAAGTAAAGGATCTCATCTGACTACAGCCTTGGGAGGGGAAGCGGAAAAGATGTACAACTTAAGTCAGTTGGGTTAAACGAGCACTGTTTATGTCTGACTTGCAGAGCAGCCCAGTGTGGGGGGGATTTTTTAATAGGGCTTAGCTTTGCGAGGGAAGCGTTCGTAGATACCTAAAGAGAAACAGGTGGGGAACATCACAGGCGGTACCAAAGATGCTTTTGTCCTGGGGATAACTAAGCTAAGGTGCAACAAAGCTGCCTCGTTACCCCACCAAAGTTGTTCAAATATCTATCCTTTTTTAACAGGAAATCTTGCTGGCCCACACAGGAAAAGCAAAAGCAGTTGACAAAAGGCTTGTAATTTATATCCTGACAGCCTAGTTCATTGTTAAACATGATTCTTTAATGCGCTGTATCTGGTGTGTGATTGATTTCCTTGTAGCCTGTTACCCAGCTGAAACCAGCAACATATCAGCATTATTTCTTTGTTTTCTTGGAAATTGAGGATAAATTCAGTGCTCTTTGGAAAACATTGTGTCCCGAGACCTCGCGGAGCTGGTGAGTGACTGCGCTGGGCAGCTGTTTAATCCATCTCTAGGAAATAATATTCAGAAGGCCCGGTTTTTGTTTGGTGGAACAAATATCGGATATGCCTGTGAGACTCAAGGGTTAAATTCCCAACACTGTCGCATATGGCAGTGAGCAGAATCACAGATGTTGATGATACAACATAATTAGTATTCTTTTATGTAAATGAAGGCTGTCAATGTTACCATAGTGTCTATACTCTTTCAAGCTGGAATCTCTGCCACTTGGTCTCACCAAGGCTAGACACGATTATTCCACAATTTTTCTATCAAGACTTGAGCAGGAAAATGAAGAAGAAGGGGGAAAAGAGGTCTGGGAGGAAGGTGAGAGAAAGGTGAGAAGGAACGCTTCCAACTCGGAAGGAGGAGACCGACCCCATCCTTTGTTTACTGTAGCATTTCCAAAAGTCTTTCCAGGTCCTGGGATTTCTGAGTGAATGAACACCGTCCAAGTGAGAGGTGTAGCAATTGTTAACTATTGCAAATAAACAACTGAAATGGTTATTTAGACACTGAAGAATCACCGTATTAAGATTAATTCTGAAGTGGCCACTTGAGCTTTAATCTGAAGGCGAGGAGAGTTAAAGAACAGAAAAGCTTTGATTATATATATAATTATATATATATATATATATATATATATATATTCTTTAACAGATTTCATCTTTAGCAGCGATATCAGTGCGAAGAGTTAGCAATTGAGGTAAATTTGCATCATTTTAGGACCATGAAGAATAAGTTCCCTTAGCCTGGTCAGAAAGGTTTTCTGTATGCCATTCAGAGGCAGCCGTTCAATACCTATCCCGAAGCTTTCGGGAGGTGTGCTGCCGCCTTTGTTACGCTAAGCTCTGTCCCTTGTGAAGTGTTTTTTTTAACGAATTATTTTAAATGCCTGACCTGACACTGTCTGTGACATCTGTAGCCACTTTGTGCATATCACTGCTGTCCCCTGTATCACTTTGTATTGCATTGAAGTAGCGTAGCCAGAGCTATGTAAGCAAATTAATTTATTCATTCGTGGGTGGTTATAACAGATACATTTTTTACAGTCTTTTTACCTTTGGCAAAATGCAGGTTTTTCCTATTTTTCTTGCTTCTATAGTTCTTATTAATTGCATTTTACTCCTGACAACTATTATTTTCTTCATTTCTGTTGTTTGAAAAATCATCTAGAAATAAAATTTAACTCAGGACAGATTTTTTTTCATCTCCTCCCCCCTTCTTTCACCAAGTTACCGAAGCAGCCAAAATTGCAGTGATCACAGGAGGTGCACGTTTTTACTCAGTTTCTTTGCTCGGATTTTTTCCCTGCCATATGTTGGGTCATCCACTACAAAAGACTTACGATGAAGAGGCTACATGTGATCAGCAGATTTACAGGTTATCAGAAAGGAAAGCAGAAAAATGAAATTCCAAGTGCATCTTCCCTGTGATTTTTTTTTTTAACGTCTAAGTATTTGGGTTCCTAAGTGCATTCGTGCCTTGACTTTGAGGTAATTCTGTTCCCTAGAATAAATGTGTTTTCCTTAGCAGCTCTTGCACTGAGGGGACTAATTGTGTTCAAAAGCAACCTTGTTTGCTTTCTTAGTTTATGTGCATCACAAGAATGTTTTCTCTCCAGGGTTTTGAAGCTGTGCTGCCTTACAATGAAGACTTAAGTAGTAATTAAATTCTCAAAGAACCACCAAGGCTCCTTTGGATGAAATGAGGATGTTCCAAGCTCTGGAAGTTGTGTCGTGAAGGAAAGAATGTTTAGACATGACTCAGTGAGTAATGGGTGCGTGTGGGTGGGTCTGGGTGCTGTTTTGGTGCCCTGATCGCTCTCACTTGTATCCGGCCTGCACAAAAGACACCGCTGCTGGCACGAGGAGTGGTGCTTTAGTTGTTCTCCTTGTACAACTGAATATTTTTTATAAAACACATGGATGTAGGACATGGAGTGAAAGGGTTTTTTTTCACTCCAACCATGTTTGTAGTATCTCGCTTTGATTTCTCTGCAGTTACAATGTGGTGATTTGGTAAATCAACTTTTTCTGTTCACGTGCATTCATGCAAACAAGTACGCATGCAGACGGTCCATTCGGTTTACTCTAACAAGGTGTTACACACTTCATTTTTTTCCCCTGCTGGTTTTTAAATATTAAAATGTTTGGGAGGGTGAGGGAAACCCGAGAATTTGAGGGTAAAACATAAAGCCTGCAGACCTGAGATCACATATAGAGCAGTTCTGGTTATGACGATTGATTATCTGATATTTCTGTGGCTTCTGTGAAAAGTTGCTAACCTCAGTCTAGTTCCTGATGACATGCATTCCAATTCCAAATTCATTTTGTATGTATCAATTTCAAGAGGGCAGCTAAAGATCAAACGTGTGGACTGAATTAATGTTCTTCTCTCTGGAAGCGAGCCATTTGGGTTGGGTAGGGCACGCTGGCAGATGTCTGGGCCATCCGTAGTAGACGGATAGACAGTTTTGTTCTGCAGAGCTTGTCAATCCAATCTCTTCTGCTGGTACTAAAACCTGCTTTTAAAAATATCGTGCGCAGAAATAATGCAGTCGGCCGAAGGAAAACTGCAATTGGAGTCGATGTGACACAACATCTGTATTCTTACAGGTCTTTACGTCTGGTACAAAAAGAGATCACTTAAAAAATGTAAGTGGGTCTAAGATTTATTTTTTTTTCTTTTTGCCTTCCAAGGTCAAAGCAGCGAAGACTTCTGTAAGAGATGGATAGATGCAAACATGTTGGGCGGCTACGACTCGCCCAGGACCATTCTATCCTGAACCCGCAGAAGTGGCACTGCATGGACTGCCAGACAACCGAATCTATCTGGGCTTGTCTGAAGTGCTCCCATGTAGCCTGTGGGAGGTACATCGAGGAGCATGCACTTAAACACTTTGAAGAAACCAGACATCCGTTGGCAATGGAAGTTAACGATCTGTATGTATTTTGTTACCTTTGTGAAGATTATGTCTTGAATGATAACCCCGAGGGTGATTTGAAACTGCTAAGAAGTTCTCTGTCAGCGATTAAAAGTCAAAAACATGATCCGTCGACAAGAAGTGGCAGGACTTTGCGATCCATGGCTTTGGGAGAGGACATGTGCAACCATCAAAGGACCCTTCAGGGACAGTCTCAGATGCTTACAGCTCTCTGGCACAGGCGCCAATCCTTGCTTACAAAGGCGCTGCGGACTTGGTTTGATAAGAGCTCCAGAGGCCAGCTGAAATTACAACAGAAGAAACAAATGGAGGAGTTGGAGAGGAAGAAGGAGGCAGCGAGGCAGCGGCGGCAGGAGATGAAGAGACAGCTTCTGGAGGAGCTGGCAAACACTCCTCCAAGGAAGAGCGCGAGGCTGTTGTCCCATGTGCACAGAGAGAACTTGATTCCAAGGAAATTCAGGGAGGTGGCGACCGCTTCCCCTACCTCAAGGCAGATGCAGAGCAGCAGGTTCAATCAGTTTTATTCCATCCGGCGTAAGCCTCTGATGACTCCCGGGGTCACGGGTCTAAGGAACCTGGGCAACACATGTTACATGAATTCTATTCTGCAAGTGCTAAGTCACCTCCAGAAATTTCGAGAATGTTTTTTGACGCTTGATCTCTGTGAAACAGAAGAACTCTTAGCCAAAACTGTGAATGGGAAGTCTAGGATGCCTGGCAAATTGGCAAATGGATCCGCTGCTAACGAGTCAGGGAAGACTGACAAAGTGGGATCGTATGGCACGCAGAGCTTGCCAGCTGGCTTAAATGGTGGCTCCTCGATAAGCAGGAGTTTAGAACTGATACAACCCAAGGAACCAAGTTCAAAGCACATCTCCCTCTGTCACGAATTGCACACCCTCTTCAGAGTGATGTGGTCTGGCAAGTGGGCGCTCGTGTCCCCGTTTGCCATGCTGCACTCTGTGTGGAGCCTGATCCCAGCGTTTCGGGGCTACGATCAGCAGGACGCTCAGGAATTTCTATGCGAGTTGTTGGACAAAGTACAGCAGGAGCTGGAGTCGGAAGGCACGAAGCGCAGGATCCTCATCCCTTTCTCTCAGAGGAAGCTCACCAAGCAGGTCCTGAAGGTGGTGAACACCATTTTTCACGGGCAGTTGCTCAGTCAGGTATGCACCTGGTTTTGCACAGAAATCGGTGGGAGCTGTTAGCAGCAAGAAGCAAAGGCTTTGTTTCTTGAGGAACCACCAGCTGCTTAGGAGGAATTGCTCAGGAGTGCCTCCTGAGAATGAAAACTGATCGCTGCTCAGGTTGTCAGTGTTTTCACTGCTTTTCATGTCTATTGTAAATTTAGTGGACGTTTGCCACTTGAGAATGACATCTGCACCAGCACAGCAGTTCTGAGCCCCTAGTTTTAAGTTTTTATTGTGTTTTTAAAGCGTCTTTGTAGTTCTTGTCCCTTTATGGTTTTATTTCTGTGACTAGAAAGAATACGATGAAGGACAGAGAGGGCAGTCAGCCTGTGCTATAAAGAATAAGCTGTCTGTGACACTTCTTATTTGCAGGCCTTTGAAAGTCATCTTGAGATGCTGAGCATGCTTAACATATGTTTCTGTAGGAGCTGAACGTGCCTGCCCTGTCACGGTGCTTGGTCTTTTATTCCTGTGCTGTTCCCTTGTCTGAAACGCATTACTCCCCACAAGGCTGACCCTGAAAGCGCAGCGTGTTTGAAAGTCCTCGACTGCCTTTGCTGTCCAGGAGAAATGAATGCGTACATAACTTGACACTTCAGGGCTTCCACGATCAGCCCCCGAGGCGTACGATGTGTGTGCGTCCCCACTCGTCTCTACGTGGTCTGTCTCAGTGCCAGCCTTACTGTGCCTACCACTCCTAAGAACCTCCATGTGCATTAAATACTAAAAGGTGTATTTTTTGAGCTAAAGCTTTAGCCTTCCAGGGAAGGAATGCTTGAAGTCCTGGTTCGTTTGAATTGCCTCTGCATTGTATGAATTTCTTGTGTGCTGCTTACCTAAATGCTTTTTGTTCAGTTGTCTCTTGGCGCTGGAAGGTGGTGTGTTGTGGCTAAGGTCAGTGTGCTAGGTAGGCCTGTTACCAGCATGAAGACGTTCACAAGCCAGTGTAAGTTACCTGTTGTTACGATATAAATAACTTGTCAAGCTATTTATTCTCCCTGTATACCTTGTGTACAGAGACTGTTGAATTTTAAACCTCTCCGAGCACAGAGGACCTCCTTCCCTATCCACTAACTACACGTAGTACCTCGTGAAGCTACTGGTGCCCTCAGAGGGTGGAGGTGGATGGCTGGAAAGCCAGAGCAAAGCTGGAAGCTGGTTTTCTGCTGGAGGGTTTTCACAAGAGTGCAAAGTCTGGATCTGTTTCTGCTTTTGTTACCTCTTCATCTGCTCCCTTGCTGCCTCTGAGATTAATTGAAAACTTTTCTGCCGTTCGTATTTATAATACTCCAGAAAGACAGGAGAAGTGCATTTCAAATTTGTCCTTTCATGCTCCATTCATGAATAATTCTTATATAGTTAGCAGATGAAACAGTGGAGGAATAATATGCAAGGAAAACAGAGAAACTAGGGAAGGAAGATTGTGTGATAATTGCTAACACACGCTGCTTGTAGTAGAAAACAGCGCTTATTACCCAGGCGTGAAGTAGTATTACACCTGTAGTATCTTCTGAGGAAGTGAATCCCATAAAGGTGAATGCTGCCTCTGTTTCTGGAGAACTGGGAAAGCAGTCTGAATTATTTGCTCAAGACGTTTCTACTCTGAAAACTAAATCTACGAGGGTTTTTCTTGACCAGCTGACCACTTTTATGTCTGAGGCTGTGCTGCTTCTTGGGCATGAACTTGCCATTTAGATGTGAATGTAGACGCCTGTCTGCCGGTGTACGTAACTTCGTTTGTGTATCCACATTTCGTTCCCAGGTCACCTGCATAACGTGCAACTACAAATCCAACACTGTTGAGCCCTTTTGGGATCTTTCCCTGGAATTTCCCGAGCGCTATCACTCCATTGAGAAAGGGATCGTCCCCGTTAACCAGACGGAGTGCATGCTGACAGAAATGTTGGCCAAGTTCACAGAGACTGAAGCTCTAGAAGGGAGGATATATGCATGCGACCAATGCAACAGTAAGTCTGCTGCTGTCTCTGATGAGTAGAAGCCCTGTGGTTTTTTCCTGAGAGGTTCCTGATGTATGTTTCGTGCCTGAAAACCTGTTGTGACCGATACATACCCCTCCCTTGCATTGGAGGGGAAAGAGAAGGAAACTTAGAGTTTGGGGGGGGGATTGGATTTGGAGACAAGAGGATAAAACCATAAGGGGTAATAGTCCTTACCCGCTGCATGGCAGGCAGGCTTTTATAACAGGTGGTCTATCTGCTGTCCGTTCTTGGTTGAATTCTTTAATGAGAAATCACAGCTGCAGAGTTCTCGTGGTCTGCCACCAGGTTAGAGTTTGTCTCTTTGTAGGCGTTTTGTCAAAATGCAGTGAAGTGACATTATTCTGTGAGTCTCAGGTTACTATATTACCAGTTATGTGAATGCATGGATTTCGCTGTGCTCAGCTAGAAGATGACTTCTGTAGCAGGTCTAAATGGAAGGTCATTATATTTCTGAATATAATTTTAGCCTCGTGTATAATCATGCAGCTCAGCTACTCTCATAAGCTGTGCTTGAATTTTTTTTCATGCAGGTATTTATGGCAAATGTTTATTCCCTTGGGAGGAAAATGGCAATAATTTGACTTGCATTGCAACTAGGCAGCTGAAATAGCAAGTATTTGTAGAGATCTCTGCGCTGTCGGCTTGTGAATCAGTTACCAAACATCTTCCCAACATGTTAGGAAATAACCGTTGACTTAGATGTCCTTGAAATAAAGCCAAATATAATTTGGACAGATTCTGATTCACAAATAGTGTTCGCAAAGCGTCAGTGTGGACGAGCACTGCTTTTAGCTTAACTCAGTCTTCTGTGATTTTTGATGGAAGCCCAAATTTTAACAGTTTAAGAGTTAAACAGCTAAAGAAATGTGAACCAGCTGAAAAAATTCAGGGAAAGGCAAATAAATAGCCTGCATCTAGGTGCCAACAACTATTGGGGGCACTGCTTGTCAGATGCGATAGAAGAGGAGCAACCCATCTGTTCTGAGCTGGTGCAGCGAGGTGCAGAAATCTAATTAACAGGTACCTTTCTTATTGGAAGCTCTGAAAGCCACCTGTCTTCCTGGTATGGTTCAGTGTCCTGGAAAGAGTAATCACTGGGAAGAGGAACGTTTTTTTTTCCCCCTTTTCTTCAGTTTCTGTTCAGCAGTTCCTTTTGCTTTGTGAGCGGGCAGAACTCCTGGAGGTGGAACCTTGCTGGAAGCATTTTCCTCTGACTTGTATTAATATCCTGGAGCTAAGTTTGCTAGCGTAAGCTTTGTTGTAGTGGTCTAACAAATGGATCAGTGTTTTAACACAACACAGTGTCAAGTAGTGCTATTTGTATGCTGGTAGCTCACCTGCTGAAACTGCTGCAACCCTAGATGTCTACAAATACTTTGGTTTTAAGCATGGTTTTTGATACTAGAAAGTTGCTTGTCGGTGAAAGAATACATAAGAAACGTTTACTCGTGTTTCCATCCTATGAGGGCATGTGAGATGGACTAGAAAAAAGGAAGAAAAAGTTCATAATGGGCTCTCTTTCCTTCTCAGTATAATTACGTCTTTCCTTGATTTTTTTTTCATAGGCAAACGGCGAAAGTCTTCTCCTAAACCTCTTGTTCTGAGTGAAGCTAAAAAGCAGTTAATGATCTACAGGCTACCTCAGGTCCTCCGGCTGCACCTTAAACGATTCAGGTGAGTGGGGCATGCTGCATGGCGGTGTCCTTTTGGGAGGGAAGTAGGAAGTTCTCTCACTTTCTTGGAAATGCATGTCTAATTGTTTTACCCAGAGCAGATGTGGAATGCTTGCTACTCGCTTTAAAACCTGTAAAAAAAAAAAAAAAGGCTGTTTGTAGTGTGTTTTCTGTTACATGCAAGGTAATGTGTTGTGAATTGTACTCAACGGTATTTGTCTGATCTTGGAGACAACTTGAAGCAGTGACTGTGAGATGGATGGGATCATCTGTTGAGTGAAAGATGTGCTGAGGCTGGATCCTTTGTGATAGTTAAATATTACGTTAAATAAAACGTAGCAGGCAAAGTTCAAAATACAAACTTCCTAAAATGCTTAGCGTAGGCAATTACGAGAAGCAACGTTTTTATATGTCTATAACTGAGCATTTTAAATGGCATTTGGTTGTCACAGTAGATGTTCTGTTTTCTTTGCTTGGCTGTTACAAACCTCAGCAATGCTGTAACTACAGCCAGTGGGCATCAGGGACCGAGTCAGTTTTATGCAAAAGATGACTGCAGTAGATGTTAAAGTGAAAACAGAAGAAGAAAAAAAATCATGATGCCCAACTGAAGGAAAGCTGTTCTTTAAGCTGTTCAGCAGTGGCTATCATTGAGTACATCTTCCATTCCTACAGCCCCTCTGCTGCTGCCCAGAAAGGTCCTGAGCCTTTGATTGTGCCCTTGTGTTTGCAGGTGGTCTGAACGCAATCACCGTGAGAAGATTGGGGTCCATGTCCTCTTTGACCAGGTACTAAACATGGAACCTTACTGCTGCAGGGACTCTCTCTCCTCTCTTGACAAAGAGACCTTTGTCTATGACCTCTCCGCTGTGGTGATGCATCATGGTAAAGGGTTTGGCTCAGGACACTACACAGCATATTGCTACAACACGGAGGGAGGTGCGTGTGCCTTATTTTGGGGGAAACGAATTCAAGAATCTCTTTTTTTTATTATTCCGTAGACGTAGTGCATAGTAAAGCTTCATGATCAAGGTTGTTTGGAATCAAGTTTCCTGCCGTTCAGTAGTTTGTTTCCCAGAATGGATTGCTAGTAGCATGTTTTCTTTTTTTTTTGTGTAAAGACCACAGATTGCTGCTCTTTGCTTTGTGGCACTTCGGGATGCCTTTTATTGCTCACTGTTAACAGCATGAATGCTTCATTTTCTCACGGGATGTAACTCTCTGGAGCTGCTCCAGCTGGGTGTCTTTTCTCGGTATCCTTGGGATGGTGAGATAAACAGAAAGTGTTTTGAAACTGGACAGGGACTATTCATGAATAACATCCGCAGGGTTTTTGTGAATTTCCAGCAGTCTTTCTGCAGCTGAATCAGCATTGATTCTGCCTCTTAACTGATGCAGAAAGAGGTACAAATTGTCTGTCTCCGGGGAATTCTTATTTTCCGAACTGAGTTTTTGGGCTATAATATGCAATTGGTTAAATTATGATTCAATATTTCTAAACTGTGTTAACAGCACAGAAATGGTAAAAATGTTTCCCATTTTAGAAAGTCCTTCCTAAAGTATCTGTAGGGGAAAAGGTAGAGATGCCTTTTGTCCTACGTGACCCTGTTTCTCTGTGGATGTCTCCCGTGAACAGTTCCAAAATGCAATCAGAAGAAATGATGCCCCCCCTACTAATGTCCTCTTTCTCGCTTTGATTCCTAGGTTTTTGGGTCCACTGCAATGACTCCAAACTGAATGTATGTAGCGTGGAGGAGGTGTGCAAAACCCAGGCCTACATTCTCTTTTACACTCAAAGAACAGTGCAGGACAAAGCAAGAATCTCAGAAAAACAACTCCAAGCTCAGGTGCTGTCCAAAAATAGTGATAAAGACAGAAGACTGACATTCCCATGATGGGAAGTTCTATAACTCAATCAACGGTCTCAGTTGTTTTTTGTTTTGTTTTAAACCATTGGTGTTCACATCTTTCCTCTTTGTAGGAAAAAAGGCTCACTGCGGGAAGGGGATCAGATCGTGGCGTTTGCTGCCCAGGGTCTGGAGAAGTGTATCAAGCTGTGCAATTCTGATGCGTACGATTGTAGTCAGAATCTTGGTTTTTAATGAATATTGTTAAATTATGCTCACAAAACGAAAAGGGAGAGTTTGATGCTTTGTATCATTAGTCTCATATCGAAATGGATTTGAGTAACATGTAACAGATGAGCACAACCAGGAAATAGAAGCATTCAACTGGCTTACAAACACCTTCAGCACCTAGTAATGCTGACAAACCTCTAGAAGGAGCAGGTATCATACCATCCCCTTTAATTATCGTTCAGATTTCCAGGGTTTGAATCACACCCAGGTATTTATTTTTATGATTGTCGGATAGATGGAGTTGGCTGCCCTTAAAAGCCATTCTTGCTGAAGAAATGTTTGACGCTCTTCTACAAGAGAAAATATTCCCCAGACCTCAGCTCTTTCTGTGATACTAATTTATTTGCCATCAGATAAGGGCAAACCAGTGGCTGGCTATTTTTGTCAACAGCTCTTTTTTTCAGTGTTACGGGGGCTGTGTGCACACTTGATGGTTTATTCTCTAGGCTGAACTGAATAGGCAGCTAAATTCACTAGGAATGTGATTCTTGAAACAGTTCTGCTCTGGAGGAATGCGTGTTTTGTTTTGTTTTAAACCAAACAAAGAAAGCAACAAAAACACCCTGTAATAAGACATGAATGTACCTGTGTGTGATCAGTCATATCTGTTTACAGTGGAAGCAAAAACAAAGCCTATACTACAGGTTTCTGCTGGCATCACCGTGCTGATCAGGTTATAAGGAATTCAAAGCCCTGGCTTGCACAGCCGTGACAGCAGAAGCAGTTAGAACGGAGGCAACTTACACTGGAAAACCGGCACTTTTTTATTTTTTTTTAACAAGTGTGGCTTGTTTTCCTCAGGGGAACGGGATGAAGGTAATACCACGACAGTAGGAGACAGAGCTAGGTTCCGTTACTGCTCCTGCAGTGGGAATGTTCATGAGTTCTGATTGTTACACAAGGTCCAGAATAACTGAAGGCAGTGGGGTTGCACAGATGCCGTGATGTCATGAGCAGAATTTAACCTGTGAAGTCTTTATTCCTGCTGGGGCGTAAGGGGAAGGAATGTAGTTAACTGTCAAATCACATGTTGAGCTTGAAAGGCTACAGTAACGTCTGTATCTTGTAATCATCTTGATTTTAGAATGTAGGGCCCTAGTTGACTTTTTATAGTCACTTCTCAGCCTACAGTTGGACCTCAGGTATTTTTATAGTTTGGGGTTTGACTGCTCACGTTTCATATTTTAAACAAATCTGAATATGTAACTGCGAAGATACGTGACATCTTTCAATCTTGATGGTTGCTTTTTTTTTTTTTTTGTAACGGTTATAGGTTGCTGTCAGCTAAAATATGAGGCTCTTCAAAAAAAAAATGATTTAATTTTCAGGAAGAGAAGTTCTGAAAGCAGATCTCTCTTCTTCCCTCTTCAACTTTTATCCTTGCCATCATATGCCCATCAGTCATGAATTAATGTACGTTATTGTTAGAGGGGGAGAACAGGAAAATTTCCCAAATACCATTCCTCTTTTTCCACTGCCACTACTGCAACTTCTGATTTCCTGTCCTGTGGGCAAATTGATCCGTTTTACTTCGGCTGACATTAGTCACTTCGGCCATGCAGAGATGAGCACAGCAAAGATGAAACTCCTCTTTTGGTAGAGCACAGTGCCGCATTAGGTCTCCTCTGTCCTGAAAGATTCCCATTTCCTGCACGTCTGAGGAACACGTGGCTTTCTGAGCCTACAAAAACTGATTTTTACCAATTAAGAATAATTCCGAGTTCGTATGCTCATATTTCTTTGGAGACGAGTCAGTTTGAAACAGTCCTGTGGGAACTAATGGAAAACTTTAACTTCTGTTTCTCTAAATGTAGCGTGGCCTGGAAGGATTTCCTACGAATGTCTATATCTTTGTATTTTCTAGGTAGCATTATTTTTTGTGCTACTAGTAAATAAAATTAATGCAAATGCAATAGGCCAGACTGAGATGGAATAAAAGTAAGCGTGACCCTGCTGAATGCGGAGGAAGTTGCTTTGGCTTCAGCGCAGGTAGAAGTTGGCATTCATGAGGGAACGGAAATCACGTGCTCGCGACTTTCAGGTCCGGGATATTTTCAGAGACGTGATGGATTCTTTTCTAGAGCAAAACACGCTTTGTGAAGACGACACGCCTCAAAAGGCAAACTAAAGGAAAAGGTGTTTTGACGTTGCCTTCTTAATCTCAGTGGTGGAAGGGAAAGCTGAACAGTCATGGCTTACCGTGACTACCAAATGACGTGTTCGCGTTCTGAATCCCTTAGCCGTGCTGGCCCTGTTCCTATAAAGCTTGGTTGTTGTTATTGCAGTGAGCCGAGACTCTTGGCTATGAATGCTCATCTTTTGACTGAGTGTTTTGCGTTAATGTTTGAATTCAGGTAGTAATTAATTGCAGTTGTCAGCGAATTGGCTGGGTTGCAGAGGGGAGCTGGGAGCGTACCTTTAGCCGTTGGTGCACCTGATTGCCCAAGCAGATCTTGTAGCATTTGCTGTTGACATCTTTTGACATTAGTGGCCTCTCCATGTGACGTTAGCCTACTTGTGCTGAGACGTGGAGATACTGCGGTCAGAAAAATGATTGCCCTGATAGGGAAGGAATGAATTATACTTCAAAGTAAACTTGCTTTTTCCAACACTGTGAGGTTTCTGTAATATTTAGCTTTTATTTGGAAGCGATAGCGTATAGCATTTTTTATGCTGTTTGGTTTATATTTGTCTACTGCAGGCATCTTTGTATAAGCATAGCCCAACGTCCCCGTCATGGTGGACACTGTTTTATAGTGTCCTGCTTGCCAGAAATAATAATTGGAAGCTACTTCTTTACATTAGTAAGACAAACAAACAGCTTGCAATTACAGTGAAGCCCACTTAAGTGAATGCCTGACAAAGTGCAGCCTGTGATGCAAACTTTGTCCCTCCTTTAAAGGTTTGGCTTCAAATCCTGCTCATACAGTGGTGCATGGTTAGAAGAATTCCAAATGCAGGCTCTACTTCTGCAAGCACCTAA
This sequence comes from Oxyura jamaicensis, assembly GCF_011077185.1. NCBI lineage: Eukaryota > Metazoa > Chordata > Aves > Anseriformes > Anatidae > Oxyura > Oxyura jamaicensis. The sequence continues at coordinate 3,229,861 of NC_048918.1, read as the reverse complement.
GCAAATGATGTAACTTAGCTCAGGTGTGGAGTTCAGCATCCAAAGTTTTGAGTCGCAAGCTGAGTGTCTGCAGGATTCGAACCATTATTGTGGTCCCGCTGGAAGTGGAATTGGTTTCTGTAGGCACTGGGATTCCTGTACCGGGGTTCAGTCCTGTAACAAGGAGCCAGTTACCTCGAGAAATGCTGAGAGCAAGTGCTGGGTTCGTGGCACCGTGCAGGTTGTCTGAGGGCGAGGGAAGCCACTGTCAGGCTCGTGAGTACGCAGCCTTCGGGACAGAAGAGTTCCCAGCGTGTCCTTACTCTATTCAACTTGTAAGTAAATTGGTGTTAATTTCATGCTTTCAAGAATGAAGAATCTTAATGTATTCATGGCCAGGTGTGCTACAACATCTGCTGTAGTCATTAGAAAACACTTCATTTGAGCTAACTTCATTCCACTAGCGAGTTAGTTGCGCAGATTTGCTTGTTACCCCTTTACTGCCTGCATGCCCAAGTTAAACTATGCACACCACAAAAATGGTTTCTCTGCAAAGCAGTGGAAAAAAATAAAGACAATTTTGTCCCCATTAGTTCTGACCAGAGCAATTCTAGAGTCTGGCTTTGGAGTTGTCAATGGGAGGCAGCAACTGGAAGAACGCATATTAAATGCTTGACATCAAACTTCTCTGGGTGGCAGCACCACTGCCGTGTACTTAAGGACTTCCAGACGGTTTTTTGAGCGTAGGAATAAAATCGGAAGCAGTAAAAGCAGTAAGTGTGTCCTATGGACTCACTATCAGAAGTTATTTTGGTTTGTAAAAGCAAGGCTTCTAGCAGAAATATTGTCTTGGTGGCAATTTAGACACGCTTATGTTGGCTGTGATGTCCCCAGGCCTGAGTGTGTTTAATTGCACCTCAATGAGAGAGACTAATGAACCTTCTGGCTGTTGCCCGATACCCCAGGATAAGCTACAGTGGAAGCCAACAGTACTGTGGAATGGAAAGTATTTAAGGAAGAGACAGTAAGTAGAGGGAGATTAGTTTAACCTGCCAATACAATTTTATGAACTAATTTTGTATGATTCCTTAGAATTGGTGCCTTGTTATCCGATAACATTTTGCATGGGACAGAAACGTTGGGAATTCGGTCAGGAATTCCTGACTGAAGCAGCAGATTTGTGTGTTTTTTATAAGTACTCTCAATATCGCTGACGTTTTTACATTTCATATCCGTACGTGAGTGGAAAAAGTTTACCAGCAAGCTCAGAAGCTAGCGTTTTACTGTTACGTGTTTGAAATCTGTGTCTGTAATAATTCAAGGAGCAACTTGTTCAAAGGCAGATTAGATTTGGCTCCTTAGATTTTTCTCATGCCATCTGGGCCCCTTCCAGCCAGGTCAGTAAGTTGACATCTATCACATCAGGTAACGTGGTGCAGGGAACACACGCTCCAGTGGGGTGGGGTTTTTTTTGGCAGAGTAGCTGTGGCTTTGGAAAAGACCTTCTGTAACAAATGCTGATGGCTGCTTCAGAAAAAAGAATATAGTTCCCCTCGCCATGGCAGTGTTTGCACAGATTTCTAATTAGCATAGCAAACATTTCCACACCTGAGCAAAGACATGTCGTGGTAATGCCTGCGTGAGCATCTTATGCAAGATATCGCTTGTGGAAGGTGGCCAAGTGGCCCTTCCACAAGTGGAGCAAGTAGTAAAATCCAAGCAGCAGCTCCGAATTCTGCCTCTGTGTGTCTAAACCCTTCAGCTGGTTTCAGATCAGATAGGACGGACTCAGGCAGAGAACTTAATGCCCGTGGGAAGAGAAAACCTCAGTGAAGTGTCGGTTTTTTAATGCCTGTTAGGTCAACATTGATACCTGTTTATTGCAGGTGGATGGATGGGAACGTGAAGCGTTCTAGCGAGCTTTTACATTTGTAAAATCTACAGCACAAATGAAACGATCAAAAGCTCTGTATGTCGGTTACCTGTACCAACTTGTGGTTGTTTGTGTTAGTTCGTTTAAGGGGTGTGCCTTCAGGCTGCTCCTTCCATGGCGCTTATTTTATTTTCTCTGTGTGAGAGAGAATGGCTTCCACTTCTTTAAAAGATAGCTGCATGGTGGGCCAAAATACCTTCAAAAGAGTTCTTAGGTCTTAAAAACGCTGTTTGCAATGTGCATCCCCAAAAGGGGGGAGGAAGGAGGAAAAAAAAAAAGACCGGGCCAGTGGGCCCAAGGCTGACTTTAACCACTGTTAATTATTGATTGGTTCTTGGGTTCTTCTTGAACGGCCGTACTGCTGATTTGGTGCAGGTTGGGCTGAGGGAAGGAGACGGGAGGAATGAAACTGGCAGCAACGATAAAGCCAAGCTGGCCGCAGCAGTGAGCTGTGGTCTACGCTCAGTAGAGACAGGAAGCGTCTGATATGCAGAGCTTGTGCGTCAGGCGATTGCATACTTTGCAGGTGTAGGCATTAACAAAATCCAGATGCAGCCTCATTAGCAGCAAGCTCCCAGTTCGGGGGGGGGGCAAAAATTTCTTTTAGCAGTAATCTCACACTGGTGCTTTTCCATTTAAAAATTGCAGTTCCTAAGGAACAGTACCCCAAATCCTCAAGTTTTTAAAAAGAAGCGACCTGCTTAAAGCCCACGACGTCACCGTAAATGCTTCCATAGCTGGATGTGAGAAAGGAGGTGATACAGTTGGTGATCAAACACAATGTGGTTTGTACTTTTTCGTCTTGACAACATGCTTGCAGTAGAGGTGGCAGGTAGTGAATTTCACTTTGTTTTCCCCTGTGCTAAACCTCCAGTTCTGGGCCCTGACTTGTCGATTAGAACTCTGTGGAAACGGGGGTAGAAAAGGCCTGATTCTGCTCCTGCTTTACAGACACTGTCCACGTGAGCATCTCTTTGTGGGAGCGTGAGGCTTTTGAATGTTCCTCCTGCTGAAGAGGCGCAAGCACCCCTTCAGCACGGGCAGCGTGAAGTGTTACTTAGGCTAGCCTTATTTCCTTAGACAACCACATCCATGCTATGGGGCTACCCTGCACTGCCACAACGATTCGTCTGATTGAATCAACGCCCCGTTTGTGGACAGACGAGGTCAAAGAATGTATTACAACGTGGGCAAGCCAGAGCTCCGCAGGTGAGCGGTGCCACCACAGGTTTGTGGTGCGCCGTTGTATGGGAGCTGTGGGTGAGAAGTTAGGGTAACCATCCCTGGGGCTCCTCCTGCTTTGCACAGTGAGCCTTGGGTCTGCATAACTCTGTACCTCGGATTCGGGATTTGTAGCACGTGTCATCTTTGCTCTCCTTTCATTTATTAAATGGAGTTACTTAGGCCCGGCCCTCGTGGCTGTTTCCTACTGCTACGAGATGAGCTACGCGTATCCACGTGAAGATCAAGTGTTCACCTTATCAGACGTGCAAAGTACAGGAACCGAGAGCCCATGTAAAAGAGGTCTGAGTTTTTCCCTGCTTAATTTCGGCTTTGGTGAAGCAGTCACAACCTAAGCCACAGCCTGGACATCTGCTTAACTAAGCAGTTTACAGCAAAGGAACAAGTGGCTACGTTTGTTTCCAGACGAACTCTTTTACAAGTCTGCTTTTCCATAGAACCAACCTGGTTGCAGGGTTCGGGGTGGTTAAAGCAGCTTCTCCGAGAGCAGTGCTGAGCTCCTTCAGGTGTGGCAGGCGCGGGTGGGATGCTGCTGGGGAGCTTCCACTAATGCCTCGGGAGCTCCGCTGTTGACTTGAGCAAGGGCAGAATTAAAGTTAATCTTCAGGCCTTTTTAAAGTTAATCCTGCTCTAAGTTAAGATCCCTGGAAGGGTGCCGTTGGCAAAGGCTGGGCAGAACACGAGCGTTTTTCTTTCAGGATGAAATCCCCTTGTGAAAACAAAAGTAAAAAGCTGCTCTGCTTTCTTGGAGAGGGATCAAAGCTGGAGCTTGGGTGGGTTTCCTGATTTGTCAGTGACTTCTGGGGGGGCTTAGTTTCTGCTTTGAGTTTCTGCTGCTTACGTCACTAATGACTTAAGCCGGTGTATGCCGTGCTGCGCTCATGAATGAGCCTGCCTTGGCTTCAAGGACACTCCTAGGCAGCAGCGAGTGCCGAGAATCCAATTAATGACCGAATGTTTCTGGCACTCTGTCCAGCTGTCTCATAGCTCGGAGCAAACACTGGAAGCACTGCTCCTAATCACGGGGTCAGCAGCTTTTATTTTAGTCAAGGTTTAAGACATCAAGTAAGTCACCTGCAGCAGCCTTACGTACTTCGCTGCGTGAACTACCCCCTGCCTGAACCCCGGCCTCGGGAGGCGATTAGTGCGTTCTGAATCAAAACTCCGATTAACTAGAAAATGACCTAATGTTCTAATTAATCCCTCAGAAACTGGTCCTGCAGAATTCGGATTATCCGTACTTGACAAGAACTTTTTCTTTACGGGATGTAAGAAGTCCTGCTTTGAACGCAGCATTTTAGAACATCTGTGTCAGTAGTGGAATTAATCTTTCAGGCAGGTTACAGGGGCAGTTCTCAGCCACGAAGCGCGGGGGCAGCGCTACTTCAAAGGAATGTCTTCAGTTAAAAACCCGTGCACAACTGTTCAAAGAACCCGAAGCCATGTTGCAGTCATGCTGCCGTAACGCTCAGGGCTGGGAAGTTATTCTGCTCTACACCTGGCATCTTGTGGAGCTGCAGTGTCCCCTGTCTGCTGAAATTACACCTCCAGCTCCCCCGGCAGCCTCACGGGTGCTTTCGCTGCCCCTTCAACAGCTTCACCACCCCCAGCTGGACTCCAAGGCGGTAAGGGCAAGCTGTAGTTTCAGGCCATGGAACTAAAATGCTATGCAACACCAAATGGCTTTTTTTTTTTTTCCCCAAAAAAGAGAGTCCTAATTCTTTTACAGTAACCATCCCAGCTTTATCTCAGCCAGACATTACCCACGAAACCTTCCGGTGGTTAGAGTTTACCTAGGGCTTTTTACAGTTTTGTTTTTCCTTTTGAATAAGTAGCTGATGGGTCCTGCTTACAACCCAGGACTGGACTTGTTCCTTTGTCTTTTGGGTGTGAAATATAAATCATGTTTTTATGATTTTTTTGTAAATCTTTACTCTTTTTACACCTTGTTTTTGTAAGCTGAAGTTTCTTATTAAAAAAATGAAATTCCACTGGGTCGTGTCGTTATTCTACATACTTTAATATTAAATTAGACATCTAGATGGTGATACAGAAAAAAATTCTGCGTGCAAGGGCTTCACATCTTCAAGGAGACTATTCTCAATTCCTCGTGGAATGAATTGAACAGGAATTCTCTCTTCCATACTTGAGTTCTTCCCCATTGTCATTGCTTTGAGCAGGACACGTTTGATGTAAGAGTAGGAGCTCTGCAGAGAACAGGAGCTGCTCTCGTGGGCGTATTGGAACTTGTAACTGCTACACACAGCGCTTGCGGTCCTGGCGAACTCCTCGGCCATGCAGGTCTGAGCCTTCCCTAGCCCTGTAAATAAGCGCAGGTAGAGCTGAGTCAGGGGACTTCGCATGTGTGGGGTTGACTCGGCATCTGCCCCCCTCCCATGCCCCTGACTCCCCTGGGATCCCCCTTCCTTGCTCCCAGCCCCCCTGTAGCCCCCTCCCGACCTCCTGATCCTCAGCAGTCTCCTCCTAACTCCCTTCAGCCCCCCCTGTCCCGGCCACCTACAGCTCCCTCCCGAACCTCTTTGGCCCCCTGCCGCCCCCCAACCCCCCCCCCCCGGGCTCCCAGACCCCTTGCAGCCCCCTCCCGGCCCCCTGACCCTCTGGCCTGTTCCCAACCTCCTTCATCCCCTGCCCTCCCGCCCCCTTTCGGCTCCCTGCCCCCCCCCCCCCCCCCCCCCCTTACAGCTCCCAGCCCTCTCCGAGCCCCCCGAGCCCCTCACCGCCGCTACGCCGCGGGCTGCGGGGCCATGAGGTCGATGTCCGTCAGGTTGCGGGCCACCCACACGCCGGCGGCGAACAGCCCCAGGTTGAGCAGCAGATTCCTGTGAGGGAACAGCGTCCGGGCAGCCCGCGGGGCCTCCTGCGGGACCTCCTCCCGGGCCTCCCCCCCGCCTCACCCCGGTCCCCCGCCGCCCGGCACCGACCTGCGGAAGTCGTTCCTGTCGGCGGCGAAGCGCAGCAGCCCCCGCAGCCACCCCCCCAGGCCCTGCCGAGGGACCGCCGGGCCGCCCGCAGCCACCGCGCCGCTCGCCGCCATCTTGTCACTGCCACCGCCCTCTGGCGTCGCTTCCGGTGCGCGGGAAAGGGAGGGGGGGGGGGGGGGGGCAGGCGCAAGGGCGGCCCGCCGCCCCGGGCGGGGGCTTCGAGCGGGTCCTTGGGGGGGGGGCCTCAGGGCTGCACCTCAGGGACGGCTCCTCGGGGGGCTGCACCTCAGTAGGACAGAGCCGCAGGGGCCGTGCCTCAAAGGGCTGCTCCTGCACCTTGGGGCTGCTCCTCAAGGGGCTTCTCCTCAGGGGGATGTGCCTCAAAGGGCTGCTCCTGCTCCTCAGGGGGCTGCTCCTCAAGGGGGCTTCGCCGTGAGGGAGCTGCGCCTCAAAGGGCTGCTCCTGCGCCTCACAGGGCTGTGCCTCAAGGGGCTGCACGTCAAAGGGCTGGTCCTCAGGGCGTTATACCTCAAGGGGGCTTCTCCTCAGGGGGCTGCACCTCCAAGGGTTTTTCTTCGGGGGCTGCTCCTGCTCCTCAGGGGGCCGCATCTCATGGGGTGACTTCTCAGGGGCTGCGCCTCACAGGGCTGCTCCTCAAGGGGCTGCACACCAAAGGGCTGCGCCTCAAGGGGCTGCGCCTCAAGGGGGCTTCTCCTCACGGGGCTGTGCCTCCAGGGGTTGGTCCTCAAGGTGCTGCACCTCAGGGGATGTGCCTCAGGGGGCTGCGCCTCCAAGGGTTGTGCTTCAGGGGCTGCTCCTGTGCCTCACGGGGCCGCACCTCATGGGGCGACTCCTCAGGGGCTGCTCCTCGCAGGGCTGTGCCTCAAAGGGGTGCTCTTCAGGGGGCTGCACGTCAAAGGGATGCTCCTCAAGGGGTTGTGCCTCGGGGCTGCTCCCCAAAGGGCCCCTGCTGCTCTTCAGGGGGCTGCAATTCAAAGGGCTTCTCCTCAGGGGATGTGCTTCAAGGGGGTGTACGACACTTCCACCTGGAGCAGCCAGTGACTGTTACTGATTGTCACTTTCCCAGACAATAAGTTAGTTATTAGAGCTCCTTACTGTCTTGTAGTTCCCCTGGTCTGTACTTACCAAGGATTTCTCAGCATGTCTCAGGTCCTCAGCTGCACTTCCCAAGGATTCTCCTCAAGGATGCACCGGGGTCCCAGGCTGGCACTTCCCGCTGGCAGACCTCTTTGTCTTATATATTTTTCTAATTACAACCAGGCCACCTTTATGACCTGGTGATGGAAGCATCACCGGGCAAAAAGCCTCGCACAAGCACGTGGCCTGTTTGTGGCTGGCAAACGCGTACTGCTGGGGATCGGGCACATCCACCCCAGCTCTGGCGTGGTGCCGGCGCAGCGGTGCGTTGGCTGAAAATCAGCGGTGTCCCCGGCCACGCTTCTGTGCTGCGGAAAGTTACCGCCTGGTGAACGCCGTCACCTCCCGGCCGAGCCAGCACCGGCAGGACCAGACAATTGACATGCCTGGGAACCAGGTTTGCACAGCGGGTGATAAGGGCGGCCGTGCCGCTGCCCCGGGGCTTGCTGCCTGCAGGATGCGAGATAAGATAAGAGAAAAATGCGGAGAAAGCAGGGGGGATGCCTGAAACGCTGCGTGGGCTGCAAATGTGTCTGACGGGGAAATTTCCAGGCACGGCTGCCGTGGTTTGTAACGCACGCTGCTGTGCTCCAAAGGGCACTGCTCGCTGTGAGCGTGGGCAGGACGGCGTTCCAGCAGTGCTGTTTGGAAAACATCTCTCCCGTTTCCTCCGTCCCTCCCTGCGTGTTTCTGTAGCTTCGTACAATTTCTTGTTTCTTTGCTGAACTGCCCAGCTCCCGGCTGCCTGCACGCAGCTTCTGCACGTTATCGCCAGCGCCTGTAACCCCCGAGGCTTTGCAGTAGATGGGCACAGGTTTGTGCAGGCTCCTCTCGCTTGGCTCTGGCTCCGCGGTGCTGCCAGGCACTTGGTAAAAATTCCCTATTTCTTCTCGATTCCTTCCTGCTCGTTCGCTGCAGCTTCCAGAACTGTAGCTGCTCTCAGTTCTGCCTCATCCCACTCTTCCCTGCTTTCCTTAGCCCCTTGGGTCTGCCCTTTCACCACCACTCCCGGAGCTGCTGTTTCAGCCCTCACAGCTTATTTGGAAAACTTTGTTCTCTGCCAGCTCCGCGGGGAACTTTCCCACCTCTGGGGCACTTGCAGTGGCTTTGGGTCATCCTCGTTGCGGGGGACATACGCAGGCGACTGGCACCGTTCAGTCTCTGCTGTTGTCCCCAGGGAGAAGCAAACCTTGCAAACTTCGGTCGAGCCAGTTCAGGCCAGATGCCGAAGGCTCAGCTTTGCAGCAGAAGTCGCACAGCTACGGACAGAAGGAGGGCCACGGAGGACAGAGGGAAAGGCACTTCGTGCGGTGCCGAATTGGGGGATTTTGCCTGCCTGGAGCACACAGGGAGCAGTAGGATCAACACTATGCCAGGGATTTGTGCCCTGCCCTGGATCGGCCAAGCCGCAGCACATCCTGGCACAGTCGTGGTGCCCTCGGCAGGACCAGGAGGATATTGCAGCGCAGCACCCTCTTGCTCTCAGGAGACGAGAAATCCTCTCAGCACATCCGAAGAACTGCCACCACAGAACTGCCACCGTTTTCCTTCTGAAGGTATCAGTTTTGGTGTTTCTGCAGCGCCCGCGTTGTTCGCAGCCACCCAGGTTTATCGTAGGACCCTGGCGCTGTTACTGACCTCGCTGTAACCGCGGCCATCCCTGCTGCGATTTGCATGCTCTTTTCTCGTGGACAGCAGGTGAGATTTTACTACGCCCGTGTGGGTACACGCCAAACAACGCCGTGCTGCAGTGACGAGGTGCCAGGCTCACCTTGACTGATGCCTGTCGGCGGGGCAGGACGTTCACTACCCAATTTGAGACAAGATGAGCGCATCGAGCCACGGCTTGACCCTGCCCTCCCCTTACACGTTGCTCAATGAGAAAGACGGAAAATGGCCCTGCAGAAGTGTTGGAGGCTCTGCAAGGAATCGGACAATCGACAGGAATCCTGAGCCAAATTTTGTGGTGCTCCTCCTGGCTGAGGCAGCCTGCTCTTCCAGTGGGCACCGTCCCCATGGTCCCTGGGAAATATTTATTTATCCTCTTCTTTGGGGACACCTGGGTCACCAGGAGGACGACCTGACTCTGGAAGGAAGGCGTGCGCCAGCCAAGAAGCTGCTGTAGCTGCGCATTTCCCCTCGCGAGGGTGATGTGTTGCCACACCGGCCACGCTGCAGACAGTTTGTCCACGCTGCTGTACTCTTTTCCCAAATCCCCGAGAGCTAATTGATCCACCCAGTTAGTTAATTGATTTATAGCTATTAGAGCCTGTAATTAACCGACCAGCTGGAAAGCTGTGTGTTATCGGCCCGGTGGGAGCGGCGCTGAGAGGCAGCCAGCTCCAGTGGGCCACGAGCTGCCCCATCCTTGTTAGCAGCACTGCTCGTTTGGCATCTCAAGGATTTTGCTCTGCTTCGGGCTCGGGGCTTTTCCTTTTATCTCCTCCTTTCCTAACGTTTGGCTCAGCAAGCTCTCTCCAAGTCTCCCTACTCCCCCGTATCTCCTCCTACCCTCCTGCAAGGTCACAAACTCGGATTTACGCTCGGAGTTTGCATTGCTGGGCAGACCAGTTTGGACCAGCTCGTTATCAACGCGTTCCCAGCCCCCAGCCAAACCCACAGCTACTGTCAGACCTGAGCCGAAGCAGATGTTCGTTAAGCATCGGGAAAGCCATGCATCTCGTTACGCGCCTGGCCGAGATGCCTGCGCCTAGCGCTGACACATCTGCCCGGCGCTAACAAACCGGGGATGCCATTCCCAGTGGAAATGCAGCCGGAGAGGGATGAGGAGAGGCTGTAGGCGCCCCGGCGGAGCTGCTTTGTGTCTGGCTGCACCAGGAAGGGGTGCCTCGACCGGCGGCAGCCTTGCGAAAGCCTCGGAGCTGCCGTGGGCTCCGTGCCCGGCGCTGCGTGGGGGGCTGGCCATGCTGCGAGCAGGCCACGAGCCCAGCGGCGGGGCCGGGAGGTGAGTGGCCCCGGTGCCACGTCGTCCCCGAGCGGCTCTCGGCGAACCTCTCGCTGCTCCCGGCGTCCGCAGAGGTGGGTGCGATGGCAGCGTCCCTCCGTGCTGGGCCGTGGCGTGCCGGTGCCACCGCGCTGCCCACATTCTCCTCTCGCCCTTCCCTTTCGCCTCCTCGGGCTGTGCCGGAGCAGCCGCGCCGCTGAGGTGCCCTGCTCCCCGAAATGCCCCAGGCACAAGGCTGGGGGCATCCTGGGGACTGCGTGGCCGTGACCAAGCCACGTGGAGGCCGGCGCTGGGGATGGTGGGGGTCTCACGGTGGCTTTGTGCCTGACTCAGCCCCCCCCGGGCAGCCCTGCAGGACCCCCAGAGGTGGGGACGGGGCAGGAACGGGGGCTGCAGCGGGGGCTGGCGGAGTGGTGGGGCGGCGATTTGGAAGGTTTTGCATCAGTCTGTGCTTTGGTTGATGAGGGAGAGGAGGTAAAGAGAAGGAATTGGCTGTCTCTGGTTGTCAGAGACCAGGAAGAGCAGACCAGAGGGACTGCCCTGGAGGGGATGCGCGGTCCTCAGTGTTATAAATTTGCTCCCTTAGATTAATTTACAGAGAGAGAGTTTTGTCCAGTAATGCAAATGATTTTATCAAGTAAGCAGCCAACAAGCAAAACAGCGCTGGGTGGCCGGGGAGTCTCTGCTCCACCAACGGCGCGCGCCCACTTCCCTTAGAGTCCCCTTTTTATAGCCTGATAGTCCCGGTGTGCATATCACATCCTGGCACGTCCTGCGGCTGCGCGAGCTGTTGCTAGGGGGTCGTCCCGAGCCCTCTGGTGGTCGTGAAGATGAAGGCCGGGGTCTTCCTCAGCATCCCTGCTCAGTTTCCCTCCTTCCGTGGTCATTTTGGCTCGGCAAGGACGCAGGAAGCGAAACAAGATGTTGTAAAAACAGTTCGACAGTTTATCAAAAAAGGGGGTGGGGGGGGGTCGCAGGGGCTTTGAGTCTTACAATTGTTTACTTATCAGGAAGTTACCGCAGTTCATTTACTTAACAGAATGCAACGATCGTGGATGTTCTGACCATGATCGTTGCGAAACTCCGCCCTTTAGCAGGACTTCCCTATTTTAACAAGGAACAAACATCTGTAACACATTACACCCAGGAAATGGAGGGGGGGGGGGGGGGGTCTGCGGGTCCTGCTGAGCGTGCCCCCTGCTGATGGGTGTTTGCTCTCACCAGATGCAGGCAGCCCAAGGAAGCGCTCCGCGAATAGCAAAAGCTCCCGGAGGGCATCGGTCCGGCTTGTGGCCCCTCCCAGGAAATAAATGGGCAGGAGGGGGCCGAAGGAGGCTTCCTGGGGGAAAATCAGCACCCAGCTGCCGCTTGCTGCTGGGTCGCATTCAGCAAGGGGAGCTGGTGAGATCCCCCAGGGGAGGGAAGGGCCTTCCACAAGCACGGGGTCCCGGCCCCGCTGACTCCGGTGCTCGCTGGCGCTGCGTTTCCAGGTGGTGAGCTCCCTTCTGGGGCCGCCTGGGCCTGCTCTGCCAGGTAAAGCCTCAGCCCGGGGACAAAAGACTTAATTTCTGGCTTTCACCCTCCGTACTCTCCTCGCTTGCTGCCTGCTGACCCACGAGGCGAGGGGTCGGGGTCTGCGCCGTGTCTTTGGTGACCCCTGGCATGAGGCTGCCTGCGTCCCCTGGGAGCTGGCTGCCTGGGGTTAGGCCGGCTGCTGTGGGGTCAGAGCCGGCCCCTGCTCGCTCCGACGGCGTCCCGTGGGATGAACACCCAGCAGCTGCGGGGAAGCCACAAACACTGTTCCCAAGGAGGCCGCAGAGTGCCCGGGTGGCACGAGCACACGGCTCGGACACCTTCGCCTCCACGGGGACCCCAAACCGTGCCCGGCGCCGGGGCAGCCGTGCGGCTTGGCCGCGAGCCCAAGGGAACAATAGCGGGGTGGTGCCGCCGGGCGCCCTGACCCGTGAGCTTTGCACGGGGTGATGGAAACCTCGCCGCGAGCACGCAGAGCCCGGGGTGGGCAGGGAAAGCGGGGAGCAGAGGTGTGCGGTGCCAGGGAGCGGCGGCGGCATGGGGGGGACCCGCGTCCCCTCCTGGGACAAGGAGCAGGTCTGCCTTGCCCCAGCAGGAAGCTGTCCCCAGGCAGGCGGTGACGTCCGTCCCGTGGGACGCGTTCCCCCACACCTCTCCCTCCGCAGCTGAGCGCCGCTGACCTCCCGAGGGCCTTCTCCTTGCAGGGGCAGAGGCCAGGGCGACGTTCCGGCAAGATGTTCTCCAACACGTTCCGCAGGAGGGGGCTCCCGACCGCTCCCTGGGAGGTAGGTGGTGGTGGTGGTGGTGGGAGCCGAGGGGCTCCGTGAGGCTCCTCTCCGGGGCGGTGAGGATGGGTGCCCGCTGCTCCAGCCCTTGGGATGCTGAGGAGCTGAGAGAGCATCACCACGGTGTGTGGGGGGGAACTGGGAGAACTGGGAGCTGGCTGGGACCTCGGCGGGGTGCGCTCTGGGTTCAGCATCCCTCTGGTTTGGGGAGAGGCAGAGGCGGAGGGGAGGGTCTCATCCTGCTCTCTGCTCCCCGTGTCCTCTCTGCAGCCTGGCCCGTGGCAGCCCAGACCCCACGGTCCCAGCCCCCAGGACAACTGGTACGAGCCGCCCTGGGAACACCAGCCCTGGAGAGGCAGGCATAACAGGCACCCGGTAAGGGGAGCCGGGCAGGGCTGCTGGGGTTTGTGGGGTGCTGCTGGGGTTTGTGGGGTGCTGCTGGGGTTTGTGGGGTCCAGCTCCCCAGAGCAACCGCAGCACGGTTTTCATTATGCCTTAACCATCTGCCTTGATGGGGGCACAGGTGAGGGAGTGGGCCCCACGAAGGCAGGGCAGCGTCTCTCTCAGAGCCCCAGAACTACCGCAGACTCATTTCTCAAGCGTTTCCCAATATGAAGCACGCGTGCCCATGAAAGGGCTGCGCAGGACTCCTGAACCTGCCCAGAGAGGTGGGGACTGAGCTTTAGAAACCCTGACACTAAAGCGTCTGGGTGTGCGCCCACCACCTGAGAGCCTGAAGAGGCCAAGTCAACGCGGGATCCACGGGTGGTGATGTCTCTCTCTCTCTCTCAACCCCTATATTTATTTATTTATTTTGCCTTTATTTGGAACATCTGTGCTTTTGCCCAGCATCTAATAATTCCTTAGCAAATTATCAAAGTTTAACCCTGTTGAAACCCTGAAAGACTCGTAGCGTCTCGCCCTCCAACCCGGAGATTCAAACAAGCCTATCTCCTCCCCGGCCAAGCGGGACAGGACAGGGTTCCCCTCCAAAACTGGGGCTTCCCCTGGGAGCAGGAGAAAGGAAGGGCTTGGGGCCGCGGTGGGAAGGGAGAACAGGAGTAAAACCACAACTCCTGCTGGAAAGCCCGTGGATACGTGGCTGCCCTAAGTGGGCTGCCCTAAGCGAGCTGCCCCAAGTCCTCACCAGCAGTGCTCAGCCTTGGCAGCCTGGTCCCTGGCACCCCCGGCCTTTCCCCGGCCCTGCCAACTTCCATAGGATGGAGGACGACAGAGGATGGGAACCCCAGGACTGTCCCCATCCGCCACCCCCCTGGGACTACAGAGAAGAGCACCAAAAACCTGAGGAGAACTTTACCGAGGACTCGTACCCGGTGAGGGGGTGAGGGGAGGCAGGCTGGGGAGGGCTGCTGGGGCCGTGGCTGTGCCAGGCACGGTGCCCTGTGATCTGTGCCTAAATCTGCCTCTCCCCACAGGTGTCGCCACTGTTTGCCCCGGGCTGCTTCGCCTGGTCTGAGTTCCCCAGGGAGGAGCAGCACCCCGCCGACTTCCCATGGTGGGTGCCCGCACCGAGGCCAGGGGCCTCGGGCTGGAGAAGGGGACGGATCCCGCACCAGGCTGCGGGTCCGGGCTGAGCACAGCTCCCACGGGGTGGCCCCCCGGGGGGTGAGGGGGCTGCCCAGCATGAACAAGCGAGGCCAGGCTCAGCTCTGGTGCGCAGAGGAGGGCAGCAGGCGGGGTAAATACTGCTCCAGGGCGATGCAGCAGTGACGCTGACCCAGCTCCGGGTGGGAGGTTGCACCAAAGATCCCCGCCAGGTTAAATTTCCCACGGGGGCTGTCTTTAATCCTGCAGGGAGCAAGGAGCCTTCCAGGAAGGCTGCCCGCCCTGGCGCTCTCGTGGCCTGCGTCAGAAACGCTGCCGACTCCTTCGCCGTGTCCAGCAAGACACGTCGGCGTACCACGGCCCGGCCTCTCCCCAGGTCTCCAAAGGTTCGTGCTGCCACGATGGTGCCTGCCTGGGGATGCCCAGGACACTGCCACGGTGTGTGCAGCCAGCAGCATCTCCATGGGAAAGGTTTGGATTTGGTGCATTCCGTCCCGTTGTGCTTCTTGCTCCGCAGGGAAGCACGCGTCCTCCAAGTCCTCCCAGTCCTGCCCCCAGGAGAGCCAGCCAGGAGGCAAGGCAGAGCCGCAGCACGCCGATGCTCCCCAGCCACCTGGTGCCTGCAAAGACAGCGTGCAGAGCAGGGGGCAGGTGGATGAGGTGGGTTTTTACCTCCAGCACGCGGCGCTGACCCGCATTTCATGGCCACGTGGCTCTCGTGGTGCTGCCGTGCCCCTGACCAACGTGATTTTCTCCAGGGCCTGCCGGCAGCGAGCGGAGAGGTGCCGGAGACCTCCGAGCCAGCAGCCTCCCCGCAGAAGAGTCCAACCAGTGATCCTCAGGCTGTGGAGCAGGAGCCAGTGGCAGAAGCAAAGCTGGTACGAGTACAGGGATGCTTGCACCCCAGGAGCTACCTGGCTCAGAGGATCCCTTCATCCCGTGTAACATCTTGCTTCTCTCACCCAGCCCTTTCGCTCACCGCCTCAGTGTCTGACAGAAAGTGGGATGTTTTCCTGGCTTCTCAGGGGCTGCGAAGCCCCTGGTTTCCTTGGGGCTGTAGCACTCTGTCTGTCCCGTTCCCCACCTCTTCTCCCCAGGACGGATGGATGTCCCTGCCTCATGCCATTCCCTGTCCTCAGGTCGAGCCAGAAGACGGGCAGAAAGCTGCAGGCAGCCAGGGCCAGGGCCCCTCTGCTTTGGAAACGGAGCCAGCCCTGCCAGAGAACACCTGTACCGGGAAGGAGGAGGACTTTGAGCAGGTACGAGCCGATGCCTCCGTCTCCTCTTTCTGCCCAATTGCAGTGCCGTGGAGGAGGTGGGATTTTGTGGTCCTCTCCGTGAACCTCGTTTTCCCACTTGCCTGGGCTGCACTGACAGCCCTCTGTGGACTCTGAAATGCGCCTGAAATGCTTCGTGCAGGTAGAGGCGTGCAGCCAAAGCGTCCCCGAGGCCGGAGCAGGTGCTGGGTCACAACCCCACAGCCCCTCAGCCCCTCCGGAGCCTGCTGAGACGGGCAGCGCCGCAGCTAGCCCGGGTGTGGAGGTACGTGCTGGGCTCTGCCTGCTCTCCTGGGCACGGCAGCAGCTGCCCGTGGTGGGACGGGTTTCAGGCCGTGGCTGCACTGCTCCGTAGCGTTTCCTCCCGCTGAGTTTTCCCTTCGTGAAGGCAGCAGCGTTTGCTTGGCTCCCGCAGCTCTTGCCCAGCTGCTGCCTTCTTCCCCTGGGTGCTTTCTCTCCTGATGCTTCTTGGTGGCCTTCATCCCTCTGAACACTCGCAGGTCTCACCGGGAGCTGCCGCGGAGCCCGATGCACAGCCCAGCCAGACCGGCTCCGATGTCTGCACCGAGCCAGCAGCATCACCTGGGCCAGGGAACCCTCCTGTGGGCGGGACGGAGCTGGTACGTGCGCAGCCCTGCCTTCTGTGCAGGAACGGTGCCCTCGTGTCCCTGGGAACCACCTGCAGCGAGGCTCAGGAGCACCAATCTAAGCCAGGAGCCCCGGGGGGATTTTCTCGCTGGCCTCCCAGCCGCAGGATTACGTGCCGGGGTTAAAGCGCCGCTTTGTCTGGATGCAGCGCCCGTATCAGCCCTGGTGGCGGCCGGGCAGGAGACGCCGATAAATTGGAGACGGTTTGGAAAAAGGCCAAAAAAATAACTCTGGGATTGAGAGTGCGCTGGAGCATGAACGACCCCAGGACTGGAGCTTTAACGAAGCGAACAAGAGTGTGGCAGAGTGGCTTAATTACTGCCTAATGGGGAAGAGAAATCAGCTAGAGGGGCCCTTGGGTCTCAGAGGCGCTGCTGCCAGGGCTGTGCTGGGAGGGAAGGGGGTGGTGAGGTCCCGGTGGGTGCCCCCGCAGGCTGGCCGGTCCCCAGCAGCCCCGATTCGGTCCCAACCCCACTCCTGTTGCATTGCCCGCTCCCTCTCCCCTTCGAAGTGACCTTCCCTCACTTTTCCCCTGCCCAGGCTGCAGGCTGCCAGCCCTCGCTCTGCTCCACGCTCTCCGCGCCCCCCCCGGCCAGCACAGACCTGCGCTCCGCCGCTGTCCTTGCCAGGAAAGAGGAGATCGAGCTGGTGAGTCCTTGTGGGCACACGCGGGGGGGGGCTGGGGCTACCCACGGAGAAGGGGACACCCTCGAGGTTCAAAATCCCCGGGGAATAAAGTGGCGTCGGGTGAGGAGCAAGCCGTGGGGCAGCCCCAGGTGCTGTGGGAAGGGGCTGTCACCCCCGGGGGAAAAAACAAGTCCCCAAGAGGGCTTCGTGCAGCTGATGGGGAGGCTTTGGGGTGCCCCCGTGCTGACCCTTTTCCACTCCCTGCAGTCGTACCAGCAGTTCAGCCTGACCATCGCCGTGGTGGCCACGATGCTGCTGCAGAAGGAGCCCTCCATGGAGGCGGCGCTGGGGCTGGCGCTGAGGGCCAACCTGCGCCAGGTGCGCACCCACCACCTCCAGGAGCTGGAGGACTTCATCGACAGCTACGACTCCGGCACCCCCAGCCCCTGAGACGGGGGCGAAGGTGCGGAGCCCCCTTGTCGAGGTCGATGTGGTCCTTCCATCCCTCCTGGAGGTGGAAAGGGGGGTGCTTAGTTCGGGGGGCGGCCAGAAATGGGTGTTTGCAGGCAGGTAATGGGGTCACGGGCAGATTGTCCCCACCCTGGGGTAAGGGATGAGCCCTACCCGGACCTGAATTTGCAAGAAAAGAGGGAGCTGGTTTCACTGGAGAGTGGCGGGAGGGAGAGCAGCTGGGGCAGGAGGGAAGGGAGGGCTCCCCCCTTCTGACGGCTCCTTGCTCCCTTCTTGTGGTTTTGTGCTGCTCCATTAAACGCCAGGCTTTGGTCTTGTTTTTTAAAAAATAAAAATAAAGGAGCTTTGATCCTCGCAGCCTCTGCACCGCCGTTGTTCTGCTCCTGCTCTGCCGGGGTCAGCGTGCAGGGACCCGCGGTGACCCCCTCAGCCTGGCCCCACTGTGGGGACCCTCTCCTGGGTACTGTTGCTGCTGTTGTTCTCCAGCAGCACGGCCAACGCTGCCAAACCCGGGGTGGGAAGGAAAACAGGTCGGGCACCGTCGGCTCTCCTGCGTTCAGGTCTCAGCTGAGCTTTATTGGAGCATCGTCCGCGGCGGCAGCAGAGCTGCCCCACCATCCCCTCCCCGTGGTGGCAGCACCCTACGGGACAGCATCGGCGCCCCTCCAGAGATTCCCTGCGGGTGAGAGACCCCCACCCGGCGTCTGGATCTGACCCCAGCGGCCAGATCCCTTCTGTCCAAGTCGGGCAGGAGCCCCTGCAGCAGGACGGTGCAGGTCTCTGCCCTTGTCCTAAGCCCCCGGCCGCCCTCCCCGGTGCGCGGCTGCTCTCCGAGGCTGCCAGCTTGTCTGGGACGGGAGCTGGAGACCGTGCCCCGGTGCGGGCTGCTGCCTCCCTGCTCCCTACTCGCTTTACCTGTTCCTAATTGCGGGAGAGGCCAGCAGGAATTGCAGGCTGTGCTTCGCCTGCGGCTGCCGGTGAAAGGATCCCGGCGGCGGCTTCTCCCCACCAGCCTTGGGCCGTGTCCAAAACGCGCTTGGAATGCACGGAGACCACAGCAGGGGCCAGCAGGATGCGGCGGGGCCGGAGACAAGGACCCCCCCCCCCTCCATCTGCTGTCCTCCTGCTTAAATACCGTGCAAAGTGCTACCTCGGCGAGGCGCGGGGGTCCCCGCTCGCTGGGCGGCCGCGCTAGGACACGCTGCAGTGCTTGCTGCTGCCCCGCAGCTTCGCCGTCCTGCACCCGGCCCGCTCCGGGGGATCCCTGCCCAGGGAGCTCATCCCGGGCTTGGGAATGGGCTTCCCAAAGAAGAAGCCCTCCTCTTCTGAGTCTGAGTCCGAAGATGAGGAGCAGGTGGGACACCAGGAGTCATCCTCTTCCGTGATGTCCTGCAGGTCGATGTCCTCCGGCCGTGGGCTGTGTAGGGCAGGGGAGAGCCCCGCTTGGAGGTGTGGGTTTCCATCACCTGCTGGTGTTCGGGCACCAGGACCCCCCGAAACCGGGTGGCCCAGGGCTCCAAGCCCCTTGGGACCCTCTGTGCCGGGCTGGGGGCTGCCCGGTGGCCCCTGCATCCCCACATGCGCTGCGTCCCTGCTCCTCTCCGTGGCTGCTTCGCGGTCCTCGAGGCTCCTGAACGCAGGATGCAGGGAGGCCTGATCCGGAAACACCTCTGCAAGAAGGAAAGCAAGGAAAGGTGAGGAAGGAGAGAGCTGAGCCTGCCCTGCTTCTGCAGTGAGGGCTGTCTGGGTGCAAGGCAAGGCTGCCGCAAACTACCTCCAGCTGCCAGCACTTGCCCTGCTGCAAGAGGTGTGCTGGGGGCTGTGCTCATACAACACTCCCCCGAAGCACCCCAGGGCTCTGCCGTGGCCGAGCAGAGCCTGGGTTTGCTTCCATCCCCCTCCCACCACCCCCCAAAAGCAGCTCTCGGATCCCTACCGGCCCCTTCCACCCGCTGCCTGCATCCCCCGGCCGCCGAGGCGCTCCCCGGCGCGGTCCTGGCTGCGTGGCCGGCTCGGGAGACGGGCGTCGAGTCGGGGGACGGGGCCGAGACGAAGGCCGAGTCGGAGGAGTCGGAGGCGCTGGAGGACGCGTCCCGCCCCAGGCTGCAGCTCTCGGAGCAGAAGAGCCTCCCGTGGCGAGCGGTGAGGGGCTGCCCCCGCAGCGGCTTTCGGCACAGGCTGCAGCAGAAGCAGGGGGCTCGGGCGTGCCAGTGGAGCCCCTGGTGCGTGGCCTCCTCGCTGTCGACACCTGAGGAGTGACTACAGGTGAGCGAGGGGCTGTTCCCGCGGCCGCCTCCCCAAAAACCAACCCTCCTGACCCTGCTCGTACCGATGGGTTCCCCGCAGGCCTGGCACGGCTCGGCGAAGAGGCTGTCGAAGCAGCCGCGGCAGCAGGGCCGCCCGCTCCTCATCACGTAGCGCTGCCCGCGCAGCGGCGCCTCGCACTCCAGGCAGCAGAAGTGCTCCGGGTGCCAGCGCCGGCCCTCCGCCTCGATGCACTCCTCCATGAAGATCAGCTGGAAGGGGGGGGAACGAAGGACACGTCCTGTACGCACCCGGCCAGAAAACCCGCAACCCCCTGCGTGCATTTAGGGTGCCAAGGGACTTCGGGACAGGCATGGGGCTCCGCGCAGGGCTCGGGAAGGAATCCTTCCTCCTGCCCAGCCCGCTGCGTCTGCAGCTCCCAGCCGAGCACGGAGCATTTAATGACGGCCAAAGGGAGCTAAAAGCATCTCCCCTGGCGGCACCCACCTGGTCGCAGGAGGCGCAGCGGGGCCGGAAGAGTTCGGCGTGGTGCCGGCCGCAGTAAATCCTCCCGTCCTGCTGGAAGTAGATGAGGTCCACCAGGGGCTGGCGGCAGAAGTGGCAGGAGAAGCAGGACGGGTGCCAGAACTGGTCTCCCAGCCGGGACGCCGAAATCCCCGGGTCGCCTTTGTTCAGCCTCCGGCCGCACTGCAAGGCACGGGGGGCTCGGGGTCAGGGGGAGCTTTTTGGGGACGGCTTGGTGGCGTGCTGCCCCCGGGGGAGGACACCTCACTCACCTCCTTGCAGGGACAGCCGTGGCAGGGACCTGGCACGGGACATGCCAGCCCCTGCCCCAGCGCCTCCCGTCTCCGGCGGGCGCTGAACGCTCGGAGCTGCTTCCTCTCCTCCTCCGCGAGGCCAGGGCAGTAGCGCTCCTGCACGGGGGGGCAGAGGTGAGGGATGACAAGAAAATAAAGCCCGGGGAGGGCGGCACCGAATAAATGTGTTTCTTACATCGCAGTCCTGAGGAGGCAGCTGCTGCAGGAGGGCTTTGATGCGGAGCCGGCTCCGGTCAGCGGGAGAGGCAGGCTCCGGCAAGCGGCTCTCAAAGCACACGGGGACCTGGGGACACGGCGCGGGGAGAGAAACACAAGGGGATGATTGGGGGGATGAAGCGGCTTCGCTCGAGCTAAAGGTGAGTCCGGCCCCTCTGGGGCAGAGCGGGAGCAAAGGGAGCCCTGGGAGAGCCAGGCGCTGCCCACCTCGGGGGGCGCGGGGTCTGCGGGGGGCTCCAGGTACTCTTCCAGGGCACAGCCGGAGTCGCTGTCGGACGAGGCTGGGGGGAGGCCGGTGGCGGTGCCGCACGGGGGAGGCTCGTCTCGCTGGGGCCATGCGGGGCTCGGCAGGGACATGAGCTGCGGGGAGAGGAGCAGAGCTGGGGGAGACCCTCGGCATGGCGGGGGAAAGGGGGCTGGCCCCAGGAGGCATCATCCCCTGTGCCCAGGTGCAGGCAGCGGGAGGGACCCTGGGGCAGTTCCAGCTGGGACGATGCTCGGAGCCACCATGCCTTGGGGACCTTGAGACCCTGTGCTGAACGTCCACAGATGTGCAAAGGCTTTGGGGGGGTTGTTCCCTTCTCAAAAAGGGTGAGAAACAAACCCGCACCGAGGGCATGGGTGTTCACTGGTGTGGGGCTTTGCCTGCTGAGCAGGAGACACCGGAGAAAGGACGGTGACGGGGTGAAGCTGCACAGGGGGAGACCCCGGGTGTTTGCGCTCAGCCTGGAAGAGGTTTCGGGAAGCCCCGCTGGCTGTTTGCTCCCCCACAGCAGGAGATTTTCCCTGGCAGCCACCAGCCCTTGGCTGCCACGGCCGATCCCTGGTTTAGTGGCCTGTCCCCGAGCGGAGCGGTGGGAGGAGACCGAGGTCTAGCCTAATTCAGTGGAAAATAATTTATTCCCCCTGGGCTGCTATTGTTCTGCCCTGAGCTGCTGTTCCTGCCCGGGCGGCCGGCTCGCCCAGCCACCACCGCCTGCCTGGCTAATGGGTCTGGGGTGGAAACCCGTCCGTCCCGGTCCGTCCCCTCCTCCCCACGTGCCACTTGTCACCGCTCGCTTCCTTCCTGCCTCGGCTTTCCAAAACAAAGCGAGGTGGCGATGCGGTGGCTCCCTGCGCACCAGCCCGCAGCCTGCCGGGCGTCCTGCGAGGATGGGAGGTGGGAGGGATGGAACCACGCTGCACCCCTCTGCACCCCGACTTCCCTGCCGTGCCATCGCCACCTCGCTCGGGCTCCCTGCAGGAGCTGGGACCTGCCACGGGGGCTGAGCACGCAGCCGGGCTGCCACCCCCTGGGAAAGGGCAACGACTGTGGGCACCTTGGGTCTCTCCCAAAGTGCTTTCCACGAGCTCGGGCTGTGGGTTGGTGACCCTCAAGCCACGCAACCACGTGCTGGCGGGTGGCTCTAGGTCCTCCTGTGCCACAAAACCCAGCTCATTCCTCCTCACCGAGGTGGCACTTCCCTGTTGGGTGCTCCTGGCCAGCAGCAGCCACCCCGTCCCTGCTGCTCCCACGAAACAGCTTTGACAGCCCCAGCTCAGCCCCAGCTCAGCCCCAGCTCAGCCCCAGCTCAGCCCCAGCTCGCAGCACCTTCCTCCAGGCAGCAGCTCAGGGCACCAGGACACCCAAACGCGGCCGGCTCTGAGCTTCTGCTCCGTGCTCCAGCTGGGAGCTGGCAGGATCAGCGCGGGCAGCTCAGGTTGCCTTGGCGCACAGGTCAATGATTAACGCGGCAGATCGGCCGGCCGACGGGCTGCACGGATGGGGAAGAACGTGGCTGACCCAATTCTGTGTATTTGCAGCCCAAAGAGAGCCCTGCCTTGGTGAGGACTTCTCTACAACTGGTGGTGGCGGATCAGCAAACAACCTTGTCTCTGATGGAGGATGGCCCCTGTCCCTGGGCTGCTGGCTAAGGACATCTGTGGGTCCAGCGTCCCGGCTCTGCTGCAGCTGCGTTTGGTCCCTGTTGGTAACACCCTTGCTCTCCCCATGGGACGTGGATGGCCGTCTCAGGCTTTGCTTGGATTATAAAGTCTCCAAGCTGCGTTAGTCTAATCTCTTGGGGCTTTGTTGTCATCGGCCCCTTTGATGCCCCGTGGAGGCAGCAGGACGCACGGGGCTCCCCGTCCCGGGGCTGGCAGCGGGGTAAGGCTGGGGAGAGAGCAGAGCGGGCAGGGCCGTGAATCAATGGGGCCGTGCTGGGGAGCCCAGCCCAGCCCGGTTTGATGTGATTACGCCGGCTGGCAGCCGTCTGGGCTGCGAACGAGTCCCTGTAATTAGCCCCAGACGGTGACAGCGGTGCGCGCCTCCCATGCTAAGGAGCCAGGCAGCCCTGACAGGTCCGGCTCCTCTGCTCTGCTCCCATCCCCTCTTCCTTCCTCGCTGCCGGCGGGCAGTCCTGCTATCGCCCTGCCCTGCTGGCCCGCGGAGGGATGCGGGATGCTCCCGGCGGGGCCACCAGCCCTGGCGTCAGGGGAGGTGGCAGGAGGGTGCGCTGGGGACCTGCTCCTCCCTGCCGGGATGGCGCGTCCCCCCAGCAGGGCCACGCGAGGGACCAGTCGGACGGGCTGAGTGCCGCCCCGTGGAGCTTCCATGGGCTTCAAAAGCCTCTGGTCCTGCCCCAGGAGTTCCTCCAGCCTGCGCCCGCTCAGTGCCTGCTCCAAAGGACGGGCCATGTCCCTGCTGAGCTCCCCTGCCTGCTCGGAGCCTTTTGGTGCCGGCACCGCCTGGCTCGGTGACCCCACAGCGTTCCCCTTCCTGCTCCGAGTCCATTTCTCACGGCAGCTCTAGCTCTTTGGGAAGCACGTGCAGCTCCCTGGGTAAAAGAGGCTGAAACCCACGGGAATTTTAATCCCCTTTGGCTCCCCGGGTGCAGTCCCCGTCCCTGGCTGGCCGTGGGAGCACGTGAGGGCTGCCAGCCCTCTCCTGCCAAGGTCGCAGCATTACCGCGCGGCGCAGCCACCCCGGCCCATTGGCATTCAGCGCAGCCTCCCGCTTCCCTGCCCAGCCAGGGGCTGCTCTGCATCCCTGCCGCAGCCCTCGCTTCTCTGAAGCACTGCTCCGTTTTCCAGACCCGCTTTCAGACACCTCTGTCCTATTTTCTGCCAAACGCTCCCCAGCTCCCCAGCCCCGAGGAAAAGCATCTGCTGGCCATCGCCAAAAAGACCGGATCCCCTTTCAAGCGCCCCAAAACCCTGGCACGGCTCTGTCCGTACGCCTCACCCCCACCATAACCTGTTTTTGCTTTAGCTCCCGTCAACACAGCTGCAGCGGAGGTGCGTGGAAACGAAGCTGCAGAGCTGTGGAGACGCGTTCGGGCTGAGATAAGCTGAGGTCTGGCAAGGCGAGCCGGAGCAGCTCGACCTGCAGCGCAACCGAGCCCGGGCTGCCCGAGCTGGGGCCTGTGCCACAAAGTCACCTGTGATGGCAGGAGCAGGATCGGTGCCTGGGTGCCTGGCACAGCCGTCCCCAGGGCCAGCGGTGCGGAGGGACAGGGACAGCACGCAGCCAAGATGCTGTGGCACAAATCTCAGGGACCTCTCCTGCCCTGCCACGCGGCACGGTGCCATCCAAGTGACCGGAGGGACTCCTGGTGGGTGGCTTGTTTGCTCTCAGGGGGAAGTGCTGGTGCTGCAGGGGGGTTCTTGGCACGTTTTTCTCTGTCCCAGCTTGGCAGGGAGCAGTGAGTAACCCATTAACCCACTGCAACGCGTTCGTTCCTGTGTCCAGGGACGAACAGAGCCTGGCACCGCGCTCCCTGCACCAGGTGGGTTTCATCCTGGCAGTGCCATCAGCGCCCAGCACCATCAGCAGAAAGCTCCGTGGCCAGCCCCAAACCACCCCGCTCCCTCCAAGCCCTGGCAGAGGACATCGAAGCCCCCCCGTGGGGACCCTCAGTGGGTTTGGTGCCAGGAGATCCAGTGCCCCCCGGCTCCTTGGGGCGAGGGAGGGGGCAGCCCCCAGCCCCCTGCACCTGCAGGCTCCAGCCCGGGGACGGCGGCGCCTTGGTGGCTCCATCGCCACCGTCTCCTGCTCCCAAGGGATGCCGCGCGCTCTCCAGGGCTGTTTTCCCCAAAGACAAAGACCGCAGGGGCGGAGGGAGCGCTCTGCTCCCCGCCGCCTGTTTTTCCCGGAGAGGAACCAGCCAAAAAATCCCCCTCCCTCTCCCGGCTCTTCCACCTTGCCTTTCCCCGCGCAACAATTCCCGGATGGGGAAATCGTCCCATTTCCCCTCGTTCCCGAGGGTTTTCTCCTCCAGCCCCGGCTCCCTCAGCCCCCGTATGGGGAAGAACCACCCCGAGGGACCCCTGCCCACCCACCTGCCCCTTCCCCGCCCCGGGGGACCCCTGCCCACCTACCTGCCCCTTCCCCACCGCGCTGGGCTCCGCCGTCCCGTCCAGCCCCGAGCACCCGAGCGGCTCCGACGCAGGCGAGGGAAGGGAGCCTGGGCTGGGCGAACTTCGCAAAGCGAAAGGAAAACATCCAAGCTGAGCGAGGGAAACTATTTTTTTTTCTTTTCTTTCTTTCTTTTTTTTTTTTTTTAATCTGCCTGCC
Organism: Oxyura jamaicensis; assembly: GCF_011077185.1. Taxonomy (NCBI): domain Eukaryota; kingdom Metazoa; phylum Chordata; class Aves; order Anseriformes; family Anatidae; genus Oxyura; species Oxyura jamaicensis. The sequence continues at coordinate 3,204,881 of NC_048918.1, read as the reverse complement.
CAGGAAACTGGATCTGTGTCAGCTGGGGTCCTAATTACAGGCTTTTTAGCCTAAACCTACAGAGGCAGCCAATGGCAGGGAAAATCAGAGCAGCGGGCGGGGAGGGGAAGAGCAAAGGCTGGGAGGTGTGGGGGGGGGAGGTTAACCCTACAGGGCAGCGAGCTGCGGATGACATCTGTTTTTCTCGCCACCTCTCATTTTCCGAGCGTCCGCGCCCTTCCCTCCCTCCGCGGCTCGGTTCACCCCGGGTTGCCGTGCGGGTGCCTTTTATGCTGCGCGGTGATTTTTATTTTCCTGCCTCCATCAGAACGAGCCGGAGCTTCATGAAAGAGGGGAAGCGGCGTGCCGGCCCCATTTTTTGGGGGGGGAGGCGGGGGTGAAACCTTTGGCTGGGCTCTCACAAAGGGCTTAGCCGGAGGCCAGCCGACACGTCCCAGTTTTCTTCTCACCTGATGGCTCCAAAAGCCATTTGCGCCGCTTCGGCTGCGCCCATGGCAGCCGGGCAAGGAGCAGGGCGAGATTTCTCATGGGGCTGTCATGAGGCTGAGCCTCTTCGTTGTCCTTCTGCCCTTCCACGCGCCCCGAGCTTTCCCTGCCTGCTCCTGGGACCCCGGGGCTGAGCGCAGCCCCTCTGCGGGGTCAGGATCAGGCACCATGGCCCAGGAGCTGTGCTGGGTTTTTGGGATGCGTTGGAAATTGGTAAAACGATGGCAAATTGATGGAAATTTGTCCGGAGATGCGGCCAGGCTCCGTGGCATGCCGGCGGTGCTGCGGGCTGGTCGCAGGGAGGTGTTGGTGCGGGGTTTTGGTGCTGTCCCACAGCATTTTGGGGTTTTGGGTCTCCGTGAAGTCCCCCGGGGCTGGGAAAGCAGCGGGGAAAAGGGGACGGGGCTGGGGGGTGCCTCGCAGCCCCCTGGGGACCCGGCCAGGTCCCAGTGCTGCTTGGGGCCACGCTGGCTCTCCGCGGCCTTATCGCACCCGGTGGCGGACTTTGCACGGGGGGGCCCCCGCGGCTGCCCCCGCCTGCGCCCTCCGCGCTAACGAGCAAAGTCCTCATTAGCAGCATGAGGGGACGCGGCCTCGGCTCCGGCTCCAGCCAGGCCCCGGCCCTGGGAGCGCCACGAGGTGTCCGTGGGTGTGGGGTGTGATGGGGGGCTGCCGGCCCCGAGCCGGGGGGGTTCATGGCAGAGCCATGGTGCGGGGTGCTGCGGGGGCATGAAACCGTGCTGCATTGTGCTGCCCTGCCCCACTGACCCCCCCGAACCCTCTCCTGCCCTATTGCCCCTTATAAGCCCCTATTGCCCCGTACAGCCCCCCATATAAGCCCCCATTGTGCCCCTCTCGCCCTTTATAAGCCTCTATTATGCCTCCCATAAGACCCTGTTGCACTAAGTCCCTGTTGCCCCCCTACAACCCCTCTTACCCCCATATAAGCCCTTATTACCCCCCTATAAGCCCCTTTTGCCCCCAGTAAGCTCCTATTACCCCCCCCATAACTCTCTATTGCCCCCCATTAAAGACCTATTGCCACCCCATAATCCTCTATTACCCCTCTATAAGTCCCCAGTGCCCCCCTATTACCCCCATATCCCCTTATTACCCCCTCCATAAGCCCCTATTAACCCCCCTAAGCCCCTACTGCTCCTTATAAGTCCCTATTGCCCCCCTACAACCCTCATAAGCCCCTATTATGCCTCCATAGGACCCTATTGCCCCCTCATAACCCTATTGCCCCCTTATAATCCTATTGCCCCCCCATAAGCCCCTTTTGCCCCCTATAAGCTCCTATTACCCCCTTATTGCCCCCTATAAGCCCCTATTGCCCCCCAGAAACCCCTTTTGGCCCCTGTAAGCCCCTGTCACCCCACTAT